>NW_006921591.1:7420888-7468668 GCF_000298275.1 Orycteropus afer afer
TCTCACCTATTTTGGTCATGTTGTAAGAAGGGACCATTCCCTGGAGAAGGATGTCATGCTTGATAGGGTGGAGGGTCGATGGGGGAGGGGGAGGGCTTCAACGAGATGGATTGATATGGTGGCTGCAATGATGAGCTCAAGTATAGCAGGGATTGTGGGGCCGGCGCGGGATCAGGCAGTGTTTCATACTGCTGTGCATGGGGTCGCTATGAATCAGAAACGACTGGACGGCACTTAAACAACAACAACAACATTTTGGTCATGTTGTAGAAGGCACCATTCCCTGGAGAAGGATGCCATGCTTGGTAGGGTGGAGGGTCAATGAAAGAGGGGGAGGCCTTCAATGAGATGGATTGACACTACGATGATGGGCTCAAGTACAGCAGGGATTGTGGGGCTGGTGCGGGATCAGGCAGTGTTTCGTTCTGCTGTGCATGGGGTCGCTATGAGTCGGAAATGACTCGAGGGCACTTAACAACAGCAACAACATAGTCAGTTTTGAGATCCGGCAGTGTGAGACCTTCTACTTTGTTCTTCTTCTTCAACAGTGCTTTGCTTATCCAAGGTCTCTTTCCTTTGCATATAAAGTTAGTGCTTGTTGTTTCCTATCCTTAAAGAATGTTCTGAATTGGGATTGTATAGAATGTATAGATTGCTCTGGATATAATTGACATTTTCACAATGTTCAATCTTCCTATTCATGAGCATTGTATGTACTTCCACTTATGTAGATTGCTTATAGTTCCTTGAAGTAGTGTTTTATAGTTTTCTTTGTACAGGTCTTTTGTGTCCCTGGATTTATTCCCAAATATTTTATTTCATTTTATTTTATTTGGTAGTTATTGTAAATGGTATTGATTTCCTTATTTCTTTTTCAGTGATCTCTTTGCTGGTATAGAGCAAACATACAACTGATTTTTGGATATTGATCTTGTATCCTGCCATGATGCTAAATCTCTCAATTAACTCCAATAGATTTTTGACTGAGTCTCTTGGGTTTTCTAAATGTGTAGGATCATATCATCAGGAAATAGGGATAGTTTGACATCTCTTTTATCAATTTGGATGCCTTTGATTTCCCTTTATTGCCTTATTGCCCTAGCTGCCTAAGGCATTTGACTGCTAACCAGAAGGCTGGCAGTTCAAAACCACTAGCCACTCCTTAGAAGTAAGGTTGGACAATCCACTTCCATAGTGATACTGCCTTGGAAACCTGAGGAGGGGTCACTATGAGTTGGATCCAACTTGATGGCAGTGAGGTTGTTTTTTTTTTTTTTTTTTTGAGGATCCAGTACAATGTTAATAGAAGTGGTGTTATAGGTCATCCTTGTCTGGTTCTTGTTTGCAAGGGGAATGGTTTCATTCTCTCCCAATAATGCTGGCTGTTGGTTTTGCATCCATGTCTTTTATTATGTTGAGGAATGTCTCTTGTATTTCTATTTTGCTGAGAGTCTTGATCAAGAATGATATTGGATTTCATCAAATGCCTTTTCTGCGTCGATTGATATGATCATATTGTTCTCTTCCTTTGTTTTATTTATGTAGTAGATGATGTTGATTGTTTTTCTAATGTTGAACTATCATTGCATACCTGATATGAACCCCACTTGGTCATAATGTATGATTTTCTTGATGTGTTGTTGGAGTCTATTGGCCAGGGTTTTGTTTGAAGATTTTTACATCTATATACATGAGTGTTATTGGTCTGAAGTTTTCTTTTTAAGTGATGTCTTTGCCTGGTTTTGGTATCAAGGTCATGCTTTCTTCATCAAATGAATTTGGGAGGATTCAATCTTTCTCTATGTTTTGGAATAGCTTGAATAGGATTGGTGTCAGTTCTTCTTTGACTGTTTGGTAGAATTTTCCAGTGAAATTGTCTGGGCCAGGACTTTCTTTTGTTGGTAATTATTTTTATGATGTGTTCAGTTTCTTCTTTTGTTATGATCTGTTCAATTTTTCCAGCTCAGTCTGTGTTAGTTTAGGTAAGTGGTGTGTTTCTATAAATCTGTACATTTCTTCCAGATTTTCAAATTTGTTGGAGTACAGGTCTTCATAGTATCCTGATATTATACTTTTTTTTTTTTTTCAGTTGGTTCTGTTGTGATGTCACCCATTTCATTTTTTATTTATATTATTTGTATTCTTTTCCTCTTTTCCTTTGTTAAATTTGTCAGTGGTTTGTCAATTTTATTAATCTTTTCAAAAAACCAACTTCTAGTGTTATTAATTTTTTTCTGTTGTCTTTCTATTTTCTGTTTTATTGATTTCTGTTTGAATATTATTTCTTTTCTTCTGGTGAGTATAGGCTTTTCTTGCTGTTCTTTTTCTAAATGCTGGAGATGCTGATTTAAACTATTGATTTTGATTCTTTCTTCTTTTTGATGTGTGCATTTATTGCTATAAATTGGCCTCTGATCACTGCTTTTGGTGTGTCCCAAAGATTTTGGTATGTTGTGTTTTAATTCTCTTTTGATTCAAGGAATTTTTTAGTTTCAATTTTTGTTTCTTCTATTATTCAGTCAGTTTTGAGGAGGTTGTTGTTCACTTTCCATGTGTTTGCTCTTTTTCCATTGACCATCCTAATGTTGATTTCTAATTTTATAGCCTTGTGATCTGAGAAGATGCTTTGCAATATCTCAATGTTTTTAGAAGTATTAAGGCTTGCTTTTTGGCCTAACATATGGTCTATCATGGAAAATGTTCTATGTACACTGGAAAAGAATGTATATTGTGCTGTTGTTGGGTGAAGTGCTCTGTTAATAAGGTCAAGTTGGTGGATTGCATTGTTTAACTCTTCTGCATCTTTATTGAGTTTCTTTCCAGTTGTTCTATCTTTCATTGAAAGTGGTATATTAAAGTCTCCCATTATGACTGTGGAGTCATCTATTTGGCTTTTCAACTCTTTTAAAGTCTGATTTATGTATTTTAGGGATCTTTCATTGGGTCCATAGATATGTATTATGGTTATATATTATTGTTCAATTGATCCTTTAATCATTATATAATGTCCTTCCTTGTCTCATATGGTGGTTTTCGTCTTAAAATCAATTTGATCAGAAATTAGTATTGCCACTTCTGCTCTTTTGTGGTTACAATTTGTTTGATAAATCTTTTTCCAACCTTTGATTTTTAGTCTATTTTTGTGTTTGTCTCTAAGGTGTGTCTCTTGTAGACAGTATATTGATGGTTTGTTTTCTTATCCAGTCTCCAACTCTCTGTCTTTTGAGTGGTGCATTTATTCCATTGACTTTCAGTGTAATTATTGACAAGTATGAATTGGTTTCTCTCATTTTGTTATGTGTTTTTTTTCATGGTTTTCCTGGTTTCTTTGTTCAGTGTAAGTTTCTGTGCTGAGCTCATTATGTTTATGAATTGTGTTATCATTTCCTTTGTTGCTATTGTTTTAGTATTTGCTAAATATTTGTGCTTGTCCTCTTTTTTATTGTCATGTGAAGGTTTATCCTTTTTCTTTGATGTTACACAATGATTTATAATTTTGTCCCCAAGTTTAGAACAGTTCATTCTATCTTGCAGCTCTCTTGACTTCCTCACCATTTAGAAGTTCTGTAACTACACATTTTTTTTTTTCCCTCTTATTGGTTTGTGGTTGTCCTCATTTGCCAATTGATGTCTCTGGTTCCCTGTTTACAATTTTGTAAGCTTATTTTACTTTGGATACTTCCATAACTGTGTTGGTTTCTGGGTTATGTCATTCTGTATTAATGGTCAGTTGTGGTTTGCTATTATTGGTTCTCAGTTCAAAGGACTCCCTTTACTATCTCTTGTAAGGTTGGTCTGATTTTAACAAATTTTCTTACTTTCTGCTTATTTGAAAATATCCTAATTTCACCATCATATTTGAGGGACAGTATTGCTGGGTATATAGTTCTTGTTTGGAAATTTTTCTCTTTCAGGGTTTTATATATACCACCACATTGCCTTCTCCCTTGCATGGTGTCTACTGACATATCAGAGCTAATTCTTATGGGTTGTCTTTTGTGAGTAATCTTTTATTTTTCCCGTGTTGCTTCCAGGATTCTTTCTTTGTCTTTCGTTTTGATGAGTTTGATGATATTATGTCTTGGTGATTTTCTTTTGGGGTCTATCCTTTTTGGGGTTCATTGGATTTCCTGAATGGATATATTCTCCTGTTTCATCATATCAAGGAAGTTCCCTTCCAACAAATCTTGAACAATTTTCTCAGTGGTTTTCTTTTTATCTTCCTGTTCTGGAATTCCTATTGCAGATAGATTATTCCTTTTGACCGTATCCCACAAGAACCTTAGGCTTTCTTCATTTTGTTTTATTTTTTCTGAATGATCCCTTTCCAAAAAAGTATTCAGGTATATGTCTTCAGTTTCATTAATTCTGTCTTCTATTGATTCACTTCTACTCATTTGCCCTTTTAGTATGTTATCTATTTCTGAAAATTTAGTATTAATCTTCTGGATTTCTATCTGTAGATTTAGAATCATTTCTAATTTTTCATTTATTTTGTTATTTTTCTTCTTGTATTTTCTTCCAAATTTGTTCTTTGGTTTTCTCTATGTATTCCTTAATTTTGTCAGTGTTTTCCTTGATCTGTCTCTCAATCCTTTGAAGATACCTAAATATAGTTCTTTTGGATTCCTTATCACGGAGTTCCAATGCTGCTTGTTCCTCAGGGATGTGTTCTGGGTCTGTATCCTGATCCCTTGTTTCTACTACTTTATCTTTCTTCTATGTATGGACTGTCATGTTCTGTTTTCTCCAAGATATTTTAATGTTATTGTATTTAGATCTCTGTTAACTGTTTGTGAAGAGCAGCTAAAGGTGAGTCAGGCTTTTCTTGGTGGTTGTTTATCATTGGTCAGTTGGTGGAGAAAGAGGAGGTGGCTCTCACTCAGTAAGTGGAGCTGCAGGAGGTAAGTGTATAGTTGCACCGTATGAGAACTGTTACTGTCTTCCACTCATTTAGACAAAAATAACAACTGAAGAACCATCATACAAGTAAAAGTAGGTGGACAAAAAACATAGCACATAAACACACAGGAACAATCACCAAGCAAATAAATAAATAAATAAATAACCCCTCAATATCTGGGGAAAGGGGAATAAGAGAAAAATGTAGAGTAGGAGATTAATGAAGAAAAAAATGGAAAAAATTCAAACAAGAAATGGAATTAACCACAAGAAAGAAAAAAATGGAAACCAAGATTAAGGAAGAGAGAAAAAGCTGACAACTAGAACCTGGAAAGAGAAGAATAAGTAATAATAATAATAAGGGCAAAAGGAAATAGTAATAACTTTAAAACAGACAATAACAAATTTAAAAAAAAGTAAAAAAAAATCTGAATTTTGATAAATGTATATAAGCATCTAATAGAATTAGAAATTATGATTTCATACTGAAAGATAAGTTGCCTAGGATATTGGAATTACATGTATATCCAAATATAGGTAACAGTAAACCTATAATACAGAGTAAAAATGTCACCATAGTAAGAGGGATTATTTTCTATTATAATTTGCTTTATTGTTAAATTATTTTATTTAATGAGTTGTTTTAAAATTATTTTCAATATATACTAACATCTTGGAATGTGTGCTAGCTGTATCAGTGCACCAGGCTCTGTCCAAGCACACAGACTGGGATAGAATTCCTGCTGACCCAGAAGGTGGGTGGTATGAGAAGGAGCAGTACCTCCATTCACCAAGAGGGTGTGAGGTTTAAGATAACAAGGGGAATATCACACCTTTCCAATCATTCATGTCTGGAATATCCTTGTGGTTCATGGCAAGTGGAGCCTATTCTTAAGTCATTGGAACCTGGGAGAATGCTGTTGCTTTAAATATCCCAAATGGTCAAACCTCTTGTAAACATTCAAAATGGCTGTGCCCTCTGGACAGCCAAAAGTCTTCCAGCTCACCCCATCTCTTTCTTTGCTGCTTCCCCTTTTAATCACCAGCCATAGTGCAGCCCTTGGCTAGCAGGGCTGGTCCCTAGATTAATTCCTAGGTCCCACCAACACTTGGCAATATCCAAGCCATCTGTGCTGTCAGGATCGCTGATAGACCACAGTTCCATATCTCTCTTTTTTTGGTATTTTCATGCAAGTTCTTCCACTAGTCGGAGTTTAGTCCATTTTTGTGCCCTTCCTTTCAAAAGTCAGGGCTCCAGGATTATCTTTGGTATCTATGTTAATTGGTTCCCTTTTTCTTTGTTGAAGAGGGTCTGTGTAGTTTGTCTGCCTATTCTTCCATTTTACCAGAACTCTCCATAGCATTTTTGATGGCTATGATCAGGGGAGCTCTGGTAGCATAGTGGCTAAGACACTTGCCTGCTAACCAGACGGCTGGTGGTTCAAACCCACCAGCCACTCCTCGGAAGGAAGGTTGGGCAATCCTACTTCCGTAGTGATACTGCCTCGGAAACCCAAGGAGGGGTCGCTATGAGTCGGGGCCGACTCGACGGCACATAACAACAACAACAACAACATGATCATTTGAAAGTAGAGCAACAGGGCTTTCTTCTGAGGTGTCTCTGGGTGGATTCAAACTGCCAACCAGTTGGTTAACACCATTTATACCATCCAGATACTCTTCTCTCCTACTATCCTGCCATGTTCGAGTTTTAATAAAATGAATCTTGGTATAAAGATAACACCATAACACCTCTATGTGTATTTATGGTCTAACTTTGGCCTCTAAATATTCTTAGTTTACAGTGGACCTTATTCATGTGCTTTTCATGTATTGGATTGTATAATCTGGCCATGGTTTTTCTCTTAGACCGGTTATTAGCTCATCTTCTCCCACCCCATTGAGATCACTCAATTACTATGTGATAAGTAGTCTTCTTAATCCCACAATAATAATATGGTACCTTTAATAACTTAAGGTTTAATTCATAATTATAGTAGACTTAATAAAAAACTCTGTGGTATAAAGCATTGTATTTTTTATGGGCAATTTTGCTGACATCTGCTATATAAGAAATTCCTTAAAAATGATAAGCTTCAATTAGTAATAAAATTCAGTTATGTATAAATTCCAAAAATATTAAAAGCTATTTATTGAAAATTAGTAGCAGGAAATGATACCTGCTAAAGGTAGATGTTAACTGAATCTCTGCTTGCTATTTCAATCATATTTATTGTTTATTAGTTTATAATGATCAAAGTATTTTTTTTAATTAATTGTCATTTTAATAACTTGATTGTTTACTTAAGGGTGATGTATATATTACAATTTTATTAGAGGTTTTGATGATATGAGTATATATTTCAATAGGTTTTTTACTCTAAATTTAGTGTTTAAATTTATTCTGAGGTTACTCTTACCAGTTATGCAAGGGGCCAGATAATTAGCATTGATTGCTAATCACTCTGACCATCACTCAAACTGTATTTTGGTAAATGTATATAGACATCAGATACTGGGTTGTAATAATTTCTTAATTACAAGTAAAATAACTGTTTTAGCCATAATATCTAAGTACAGAACTCACAGAAAGGACAATCTGTATTAATATTCTGCAAAATACTATGCAGATTTTATTTAATCTCATCTGATAGTGATATACTCTATTATTTTCTGGTGGCACAGTGCAAATGACTTTCAAAATATGATTGTAATCTAAAACATTCTGATTTGTTTAACCTGGTTATAGTTCCAGTTAGCTAATTCAACAGACTGGGTCCTTCAGCTTACAAATAATGCATTATCTTTCAAAAGTCGTATTAATTTCTTTGTTTGAAATCTCTGATTCACCTTAGGAAGTCAAAATATGACCTCATATTCTAACCTGTCGGACCTCTAGGCATCAAGTGATTTTTCCTGCACTCTTAATTAACAGCATAAAATGTTATCTGTGATGAAGCAGATACGTTAATCACCATGGCAAAACAGAAGAAAATTAGCTTTCATTCGGTGGGGAAGAGAAAAACCAGTGTATTTTTTCTGCCAGAAGATGCATTATGTTAGAATGTTGCTTTTGAAGAATGGCATGTTTTTTTAAAGAGATACACATCATAGGAAACTTAGAGTTAAAATGTACAGTTTGTAAATCTGTGCATCTAAGGAATCATGCAGAAGAAGGAGTTGCAGAATAAGACCAGGGGAGTAAAGGGATTTGTTTAAAGTCATTGGCAGATTAATTTCTAGTTAATCCTCTAAATCATTTTCCTTGATTCTTCTTTCCTTTAAAACTTCTCCAAAATTACAACTTTTTCTCATAATCTTATCAAATTTCAGTTTCACAATGGTGTTTTTGTTCTTGTCGTTCCAGTATGCTTGGAATCTGAAGTGTGGGTTTATAACAAATTATTGTTATATTTAATTAACATTAGTTGTATGTCCATTATATGTCCCGCTCTATATTAAAGGCTTAACACTCATTACCTCATTTAAAAATCACAACACTGTGAAGTTTGTACTATTATGAACTATATTTTGTGAAAGAAAACTACAGCTTCAGGAATTTATTTATAAATTACTTAGGTAAGTGGCAGAGCAGACACAGGGAACAAGTCTTTCCATTTTGACATCACCCCTAAACTTAATCATTGTTCTTTCAGATACTACTCATTAAATCATTATTAAGCTCCTTGTCTGAATAATAGAATTAGAACTTGTGATTTCATACTGAAAGATAAGTTGCCTCGGATATTGGAATTATATGTACATCCAAATGAAGGTAACAATGAACCTATAATAGAGAGTAAAAATGTTGCCATAGTAAGAAGGATCATTTTCCATTATATTTTGATTTATTTTATTTTATTGAGTTATTTATAAATTCTTTTCAATATATATTAACTTCTTGGAATGTGTGCCAGCTGCACCAGTGACCTTTCTACATTAAACTCCAATGAGAGAAGGCATCCCATTGTGAGAAGAAATGCTTTTCATTTCAACCATGTAAGCAACCCCACACTTGGTGGATTAAAGATCGATTGATCTCAGCAAGCAAAGAGCATTGTTAAAATTGACCAGTCCTCCTTTCTGGCTTTTTCTTTTTGCCTTACTTTCTGTTGTCTCAGACTCTTGTACCTAAGTCTACAATTGCTTCAAATAAAATCCAAGAAAAATTTGTGCCATGGTTATATTATAATTGCTTCTCTTTGTCCTGTAGTCACTTTTGCAATTTGTGATTAAAGTACTGGTGGAAATAAAGTAATGATATATTGTAGTTAATGAAGCATTTTCTCTATCTGTTGTTTATTCATTGTTTTATTTTCAATAGGATAACATGTATTTATGCTAATTTTTATGCATACTGTAGCTTTGTTTCTCTATATATTTCTAGACAAACTTTCACATTAGCTGTAATAAATAAACTGTTAGTTTTAAAATTATAGTTTTTGCACCACTTAATTTACTTGTATTTACTCTTTTTCATTACTGCAGGAGGAAATAGCCCCAGTGTTTTATTTTTTATAATAAAATATACTGAGAAAGAGTTATTAGGGTACTAACACTATTGCAAACATCATTAAAAGTTTACACAGAAATGACTTTTAATAGTATTTGTAGTGATTTTGGCTTATGCAGTTTTTGCATTAATGTTTCTGTTTCAAGACAAGAGAAACTTGATTTAATTCATCCCAGTATCCTGAGAAGTGCTGATGATATTTGTAAATGAAGATTTAGGAGTATTTAACTAAATTTTCTAAGGTATAAATGTAGAATCATATCTTTCTCCCTTTGGATTTTATAAATATTATTTATCTTCCTATGTCAGGGAGCCTAAAGAGTATACATATATGGAGAGGACTGAGAATTGAACTGGTATTGACTCATTTTTGATGATGATGATTGGAATACAATTTGGAAGAAGGTTATATGTGAAGGAGGGAGGTGAGGGTTTAGATTAGGAGTGATGGAAGCTAGATGACAGAATAGGAGAAAACAAAAGTTATTGTTACATTCTTCTTATAAGAAATTTTCATTATCATGAATGGTCATCCTAATACTGTTTTTACTACTTATTAAGAATGAATAAACTACAAAACTAAATACTATAACATATAGGATCCTACAATAATTATAATAACAAACAATATCTAAGAGTAGACTCGTTAGTAGATGTTGAAGCTGATCAGATGTGGGAAAGTGAATGAGGGTAAGTACACCCATAAGTATATATAGATGTGACAGAGGGTATTTCTACGTATGTGTTTACATGTGCTGCAAATATATCCAAGGATGTGGTAGAGCATAGTGGAGACAAATTTCTGAAAAATTCTTAGCCATAACCAAACACCTGAGGGCATGAGTCACTGGCCTTGGGGTCTTAGGACCATGGTCTTAGGAGATGTTTAGGTAAATTGGCATAACATAGTTCACAAAGATAGTATTCTACATCATACTTGGGGTCTTAAAAGCTTGCAAGCGACCATATAAGTTGCAACTATTAGTCTCTCTGATGACGTAGTGGTTAAAGCACTTCACTCCTAACCAAAAGTTCAGCAGTTTGAACACATCAGCTGCTCTGTGGGAGAGCGATGAGGCAATCTGCTTCTGTAAAGATTTATAGCCTTGGAAACCCCATGGGGCAGTTCTATTCTTTTCTACAGGGTTGGTATGAGTTGGAATTGATTGTATGGCAATGGATTTGGCTTTGAGTTTGGTCCAGAGCAAAGCAGAGTGAAGAAAATAAAAGATTTAAGGTAACAATTAGTCCAAAGAACTAATAGACTAAAGAAATAAAGAACTAATTGACCACATGAGCTACAACCTCCATTACATTAGAAGAACTAGATGATGCCCGGCTAACACTACTGACGACTCTGATCAGGATCACAATAAAAGATCTGGGACAGAGAGGGAGAAAGAATGTAAAATAATATTCAAAATCATAAAGATAAAACAAAACAAGACAGACTTACTGGTCCGAAGAAACGGAACCTCTGAGACTGTGGACCTTAGACATCCACTCTTGAAGCCTGGAAATGAACACATCCCCAGTGATCAACTTTCAGCCACACAATGGACAGCCCTATAAATTAGGTAATAGCACCAAGGAGGAACATATTTCTCAGTGCAATCAACCATATGAGACCAAAAGAGCAACTTTTCCCCAAAAACAAAGCTCAGAAGACAGCAAGGAGCAGGAAAGAAAGATGATTTCAGGGAAGAAGTGGGAAGAATGCTGTTTCATTGAGGATACTGCAACCAATTTCACTGAAATCTTTCACCCAAATAAAGTAAAATTTCAAAATAAATAAATAAATTGGTAAAAGTCAAAAATAACAAAAGTGTGAAATAAGATAATCAAAAAAGTCACCAATTTTGATGTCATATTGTTAGAAAAGGAACTACAATGCTCAAATCTATGGCAGGGACTTTCCTTAAGTCACATGACACTGATATAGTAAAAAGCAGATTTGCAGTAGCAGTCTATCATATTTAGGTTTTCTGCTTTTGGAGCTCTGATGGCATAGTGGGTAAGGCATTTGGATGCTAATCAAAAAGTTCAGTGATTCAAACCCATCAGCCACTCCAGAGGATGAAGGTGAGGCAATCTACTTCCAAAAAGATTTACAGCCTTGGAACCCAGTGGGAGTCACTATGAATCAGAATTAACTCAATAGCCGTGGGTTTGGTTTTTTGATTTTTGGCTTTGGGGCATACAAGATCTGTGTGTGAGAGTTGACTAAAATCTTGCTGAATCCTTTAAGATGATAGATTGAAGTATATATTTGAAATCTAGAACAATTATTGGAAGATTGAAAATTGAATCTCTTCATCCTGGAACATTATAGTATGAAGAACTGTAGGATATAGGATGAAGGGGTAGGAGTGAAAGACAGTGAAGGCTTCTCCTGATGTTAAAAGAAACAAATATTGGGGCTAATAAAAGCTAATGATACCTGATTCATTTGAGATTTGTGCATTTTCTTCTATGTAAATTTTACCTAAAAAAAAAGATTATAACAAATAACTCTACTTAATACTATGTGTATTGAAGTATTTGGGAGTGATGTGAGCTGATATCTGAAGTTTACCTTCAAATATATCAAAAATTAAGGTGGATTAATGGATGGATGGATAGAGAGATGCACTGATGAGTAGTAAAGTAAGTGATAAAACAAATATAGAAAAATATTAATTCTAGATACTGGATATATTGTGCATCTTTAACTTTTCTATATGTTGGAAACATTTTATAATAAATTATTGGGGGAGAGTAATGCTACTAAAGACAATACAGTAAGTCCCTGGGTTAAGAATTTTCAATTTATGGACAACCCATACATAAGAATGGACTGCTAAAAGCCTATCATATTAAAAATGTGAGTTAAATACAATAGTCTGTAATTATGAATGCACACACTACTTTGTGACTGTCATGAAAATACTATGTGGCTTCAGTGGTTCATTGGCTCGAGGAAGGAGAATTCCATCCTCCTTTTTATGTCAGATACTGTTCCCATTACCACTGTGTTGGGTGTGCACCTTTATATGTCTTAAATTTTCCTCATATTTAACCTTGTCACCATGATTTCAAAGTGTAAATCTGATGTAAGTGCTGGTGACACATCAAAGAGAAGGAGAACAATCATGATAAAAAATAAAATGTTTTATATTCATAAACTAAAGTCACTGCTGTTGAGTCAGAACTGACTTATAGAGACCCCTTCTTGGGTTTCCAAGGCAATATCACTATGGAAGTAGATTGCCCCACCTTCCTTCCTAGGAATACAGTATACTAAGACAAACATTTGACTAATTGACACTAAATAAGAATTGTATGTCCTGTTCTGAATTACTTCCAAGTTAGACTTAAAGACCCACCAGCCACTCCTCGGAAGAAAGGTTGGGCAATCTACTTCCGTAGTGATACTGCCTCGGAAACCCAAGGAGGGGTCGCTATGAGTCAGGTCCGACTCGATGGCAAATAACAACAACAAGGACATAGTTCATAACCTGGGGGCTGCCTGTAGTGATCAAGTCCATATGTAATCGACTTTTCATTTAGGTAATGAAAGTGGAGGACAAAGTATGTAAAAAAAAAAACAAAAAAACACTTTTTGATAAAGTCATGCATTATATGGACAATATTCAACCCCATGAAGTTCCAGATGCCTTTCTGACCCTGTTGAAATCTTGGCTGCATCAACTGTTTGTCTGATCATACCTGTTTTCAGTTTTGCCATGCTTCTAACAGAAAAGGAACATCCTTGGCAGAAAGTTTTCTTATAGCACATAACAGTGATGTATTGCAAAACATATGTGCAGTAGCAATATTTAATAGTTAAGATTCCTATTTCTGAGCATAGGAAACCTCTGAGTCAGGACTGGAAGGCCCTTGGTGGGGCAGTCGGTAAATGTGCTCAACTGCCAACTGAAAGGCTGGAGGTTCAATCTATCTAGACCTGCCTCTGAAGAAAAACCTGGTGTGATCTTCTTCTGAAAAATCAGTCATCAAAAACCATATAGAGCACAGTTCTATAATTACCTATATGGATCATCATGAATCAGAGTCGATTCCACATCAACTTGTTTAAGTGGATGTGAGAATTGTCCACAATCTTGCTGAATAATTCCAGAAACAGATTGAAGCAAGTATCAGAGACCTAAACTAAAGCAAGCATATAATAACAAAGTTGGAAATTGCTCTTAAGTGCAGATTATTTTCTCAACCCGAAGGCAATCACTGACATTGGACATCTTTCAAAGGTAATATGGTATAAATTTTGGGAAAGGCACTTCCCTTAATTCCCTTAATTATTCCCATCGGTAATCACGCACTTGCATTAAGACTGTCTCTGATTTCTCTAACATTTCCATGTTACTCACAGGGGACACTCTTCTTTCTGGCTAACAGAAAGTGTTCCTATCTCTCCTTAAAGAGATAAAGATGATACAAATTGACTCTACAGTCTCTGAGGCAAAGTAATCACTATTGATTTGTCCATGTTTCCCCCTATAATTCACAAAGGAGAGATTGGGGTTTGTCTGATGACCACAGGTCATTCTCTCCCCCTTCCCCACATACTACCTATTTCATTTTTCCCCAGATTTAGTACTCACGGTCATTAATAAAACATTATTAAATTTGGACACATAAAAATTCTGACCTTAAGCTTTACTAACTAGCATAACATATTGCATTTTACTCACCACAAATTTCCAATATCAGGTAACTTAATGGTGTGTTTTGTTTTTCCTCTTTTAAATATTGAATAAGGCAAAGTCCTGCTGTATATCAATATCACAATTCATATCTTCATGGACAATTTATATGGTCAATGTATCACTATTTAATTCATTCACATATCTTTTTTCTCTACCCTTGCCTTTACTTGAATAATGGTTGTGAATGTACTCTAAACTTATTAATCAATAAGAATGAAATAACCACTTCTTGGAAACTTTGGGACGTTATATAGCTGGTGAGAATTTTAAAACTGATCTGATCACTAACCAGATCCTCATTGTAGACTCATTACTTTGCAACACATTCATCAAGACAAAGACCTTGATGGTGACTGGACTTTATGGATCTATAGCACTGCACCATTGTGCACTTCCTAGAAATCCATTACATAGTACAGACTATGTTTTTGCAAGCCTAACACTAGGGGAGTTGATGGCCTTTCTGGTAAGTTTATGTAATCAGGAAAACATCAAACTGGAAAGTGTTTTAAGCGGTCATCCAGGTCAAGCATTTGCTTCCTTATAGAACTCTTCCTGAGCTATCCAAGACAGGCAGCAGGAGGTCCTGTTCTAAAAGATTTATGGAGAAATTTTTCATTCCATTTAAATAATGCTATGTATATATCCAGTCTTTCCTTATGTCTAGTGAATAGTCTAAATTTTTTTTAGTGCAGTTTATGCATTTATTCAACTAAACTTCATAGAAATGAATTCCTCTTAGTAACACTCTTTTCATAATAGACTTCATATATGTATAAAATTAAATAATTTCTTATAAAACAATTGAATTTTCTTCTGGTCATTTTCTCTCTAAAGTGCAGTCTAAATTCTTTTGATCTTATTTTAGGTCACTATTCTTTAAATTTTTCTACTGAATTGTAGCAGATGGGCCTAGAAACTCAACAGAAGCTGTACTTCATGAAATGTATCTGGGATCTTATAGTTTATCATTAAACATACTTGTGGCTTTTATTCACTACATCATTCTGAATCTGTGATTGTAGTAAAATACAATATTTTCACTTACCCATAAGACAGAACATTTTCACACATCAAATGTTCAGACAAAATATGAAGGTACTTGACTTTATTCTGTGGTTTAATATATCTTTGTCATGGTACTATATCATCCATGTTGTTGTTATTTGCCATCGAGTCGGACCCAACTCATAGTGACCCCTCCTTGGGTTTCCGAGGCAGTATCACTACGGAAGTAGATTACCCAACCTTCCTTCCAAGGAGTGGCTGGTGGGTTTGAACCACCAGCCTTCTGGTTTGCAGTCAAGTGCCTTAGGCCCTGCACTACAAGAGCACCTTATATCATCCATAGTGATGTGCATAAATCTGGGGAACATAGCTCGAGTGCATCACAACTGTATTACAGTTATTGCTCTTCTTTTTTTTTTTTTTTGTAAATCCTAGTAGCTTCCTGCTACCCTTAAAAACATGGCTATCAAATTGAAACACTTGCTTTTACTGAGGGTCTAGCATTGTAAAATGAGGTATAGGAATGTGCTACTGCTAAAGATCTACTGAGCGTGTAGCTGGATCCTTGAAATGTATCTATTATGAAAGTTTGAAAGATAGTTGTATGCCAAGGACAAGCTATCATTCGGTGAAGTCAACTGGCTGGCTGCCCCCATTTCTCATAGCATCCCATTTACTTTGATGAATTCATCTAGATACAGGATCTGACACTCAGGTTTGGGGTGCAGATATTTTGATATTTATAAGGATATTAAATGGTTCATCTCCTAGATTCAGATTCACATTAACCAAGGACACAGAGATGGACAAATTAATCACATCCCCAGTATAAATTTATTAAAAAAAGAAAAATGGCCTTGCAGCCAGCAGGGCTTGGGCAGTGTGGTCAGGTTTTTGTGTCTTTATTGGCGGATATTTTGGGAAAGCTAAATTAACATCTAGAATTTGCTTGGTGAGCATGAAATCAGAGTAAAGATTTGATTTTTATGATTCAGACATTTAACGGGGGAAGCCTAGTATTTCCTTGTACATTAATTTATTCAATGGGAATTTAAATGTCATGGGAACCAGTGTATCAAATGAGAGGAAACGTATTTTAGTTTCCTAGAAATGCCTTAGCAAGACAGCATGGTCTTGGTGACTTTAAAGAACTAAAAGTTATTGTCATACAATTCTGGAATTAGGCTAGGTGTCCCAAATCATTGTATCAGCAGGGCCATCCTTTCTGTTTGCTTCAGGGAAAGATCTTTCCTCATCTCATCTTGCTTCTGGTAGACTCAGGTGTTCCTTGGTATTCCTTGGCTTACAGATGTTTCTTCACATAGATGTCCTCCCCTGTGTATCTCTTTGTGTCTCATCTACTCCTTAATTAGGACAGCATTCAGATTAGATTAGACTTAGCCTACTCTGGAATGACCACATGATAAACTAGTAACATCTTCAAAGACCGTATTTCCAAATAAGGTCACATTCACACATACAGGAATTCAACACAACCTTTTGGGGGACATAATTCCATACATAACAGACATCCTAGCATTTACCTTCCTCTGATTGCTACACAACTTCTCTAGACATGTTAATGTAACTAGGATATAGACAGTGCCCTTGTATCTAGACAGGATCCTGCTCAGTTTCTTATGATGCAATTCTGAAAAGGCAGCACATGTTTCTTTTATCTAAAGTTCTTACTTCACTGTCAGACCACCATGCAGTTTCTAAAGAGCTTTGGTAGGAAAGAGTAAACTGAATTCTGTTCAGCAGTTCAGAACTATGGAACTTAGTAATACAGTTTAGCATTAAATTAATGTACCCAATAAGTAGAATGATAGGGTAAAATGGGGATAAATGAGAGAAAGAGAGAGATTAAGTTAAAGTCAACTACCCTAAGTGATCCTATGAAAGTTCATATTTGATCACTGAAATCAGGATCAACATGGACCTCTAGAAATCTCTGCCACTGTTGCAGCAGTAAACTAAAGCCATGTATAAGTATGTTTTGTTGGTGGTGATGGTTTTTATCCAGTGTTGTCTGCTGACAGACAGATTAAAGTCAACAAACTAAAAGCAATAGTAATTTTCTCACATGAAAAATAACAAAGAAATATATATTTCTTACAAAGAGAGGCAATCTCTGTAAGTGTATATTCTATGCCACTTATCCTCACCTTGTTCAATAGATTAATGAAAGAATTAACCCTTCTCCTCACCATGCCCTAAAATTTTGTACTCTCTAAGGAGCTTTCTGCTGGTACAGTGGTTAAAGCACTCAGATGCACACTAAAAGGTGTTTCAAACCCACCAGCTACTCTGTGGGAGAAAGATAAGAGAGTCTAATTCCAGAAAGTTTATGGCTTTGGAGACCCTATGGGGCAGTTCTACTCTGTTCCGTAAGGTCCCTATGAGTCAGAATTGACTTGATGGCAGTGGGTTTGTTTTTTGGTAAATATCTTTGGTGGTTCAATGGTTAATGCACTTGGCTACTAAGCAAAAGATTGGCTGTTCGAATCCACTAGGCACTCTGGGGGAGAAAGATGAGGCAGATCTGCTTCCGTGAAGATGTACAGCCTTGGAAACCCTATGTGGCTGTTCTACTCTTTCTCATAGGGTTGCTATGAGTTGACTTGACATCACTGGCATCACAGAAGAGAGGCATGAAGCTGAACAATCAGATGCAGTTTGATAAGTGCTATCATAGGGGTAAACCATGATAAAACTCTGCAGGGTGCCTATTGAAGCCTTGAGGGCATCATTGAATGTTTTTGGAGACATGGCTTCTAATTAGAGACCAAAAAGGCTATGAAGATTTGAGTGGGCATACATTGTGGAGATAACTAGCTTTGACTAGTAGGTTGACCTAAAAAGACAATATTCTTCTGGCTTTAAAAATTAATTTATTTGATAAGCATGCTTTGAGATCCTATTATGTACCAGGTTATATTGTTGTTGTTGTTGTTATGTGCTGTTGAGTCAGACCTGACTCATGATGACCCCTCCTTGGGTTTCTGAGGCAGTATCACTACAGAAGTGGATTGCCCCATCTTCCTTCCAAGGAGTGGCTGGTGGGTTTGAACCGCTAGCCTTCTGGTTAGCAGTCAAGTGCCTTAGGCACTACACTACCAGAGCCCCCCCTCCCCCAGGTTATAGTAGTGCTGTGGAAAGAGAGACCAAAACAGACAAGATCCAACTAACAGGGAGTTCATGTTCCAGTAGACAGATATATAGTTTATTTTTAGATTAGCATTTGTAAAAATTAGCATATACATATACATGGTGTGTGTGTATGTGTATGTGTGTGTGTGTGTGTGTGTATACACATATATACATATACATATATATATATATATAGAGAGAGAGAGAGAGAGAGAGAGAGGTCTGCTGGCATAATGCTTAAGGCATTTGACACCGTGGAAGGAAGACTGGGCAATCTACTTCCATAAAGACTTACCACCTCCGAAGCCCAAAGGGGGTCTCTATGAGTTGGAATTGACTCAGTGGCAGTGAGTTTGGTTTGGTTTGGTATGTATATATAAAACCAAACCCATTGCCATTGAGTCGATTCTGACATAGCTACCCCAATTAAGTTTCCAAGGCTGTAAATCTTACAGAAGGAGATTGCTTCATCTTCCTTGGGCAGAACAGCTGGTGGGTTTGAGTCATGGACCTTCAGTTTAGCAGCCAAATGTCTTTCACTCTCTCCCTCTCCCTATCTATGTCTTTAGGTCTCTACCTCTCTATTTCTACCTCTACCTCATCTCTATCATCTCTATCTCTGTAAGTTTACCATCTCTCTCTCTCTCTCTCTCTCTCTCTCTATCTATCTATCTATCTATCTATCTATCTATATATATTGTTCTTAGGTGCCATTGAGTCAGCTCCAACCCATGTACAACAGAACAAAACAGTCCATGATATATTCAGTACTTTTCACCAACACCACAATTCAAAGGCTTCAATTCTTCTTTGTTGCTATTGTTGTCGTTATGTGCCACCGAATCAGACTTGATTCATAGCAACCCCTCTTTGGGTTTCCGAGGCAGTATCACCAAGGAAGTAGATTGCCTGACCTTCTTTCCGAGGAGTGGCTGGTGGGTTTGATCCACCAGTCTTCTGGTTAGCAGTCAACTGCCTGGTTTTCCTTATTCATTGACCAGCTTTCACATGCATATGGGGCAACTGAAAAATACCATGCCTTGGGTCAGGCAACCCTAGTCTTCAAAGTGACAACTTTGCTTCTTAACATTTTAAAGAGGTCTTGTGCAGCACATTTGTTCAGTCCAACAAATGTTGGTCTGATATCTTGACTGCTGCTTGCATAGGTATTGATTGTGGATCCAAGTAAAATGAAATATTTGACAACTTCAATCTTTTATCCATTTATCGTAATGTTGCTTATTGGTCCAGTTGTGACAATTCTTGTCTTCTTTATGTTGAGGTGTAATCCATCTTGAAGATTGTACTCTTTGATCTTTATCAGTAAGTGCTTCAAGTCATCTTCACTTTCAGCAAGCCAGGTTGTGTTCTGCATATTGCAGGTTGCTAATGATTCTTCTTTCAACCATGATGCCACATTCTTCTTCATATAGTCCAGTTTCTCAGATTATTTACTCAGTATACAGATTGAATGAGTGTGGTGAAAGGATAGAACCCTGACACACACCCTTCCTGATTTTAAACCATCCAGCTACCCAGCCACTCAAAACCAGGCCCAGCCAAGTTGACACACAACTTATCATATATATATATATATATATATATATATATATACACACACACACACACACACATACACACACAACACACAGACACATATATAAATATATATGTATATATTTATATAAAGTATGTGCATTATACTTATTAATATAGGATTTAAATATATAGCTAATCCATTTGCTGCTTTTCTTTTTCCCCCTCTCTCTGTTTTTATTTTTTGTGGGGAAGAGAGGGCTGCTGATGCCTCTGCTTTGGAGAATAGTTCTTAATTTTGTTTTCAACAATTTCTTCTGAAAGCCATACTCAAAGGAAGAATGACTAGCTTCATATTGGTAAGCTTTTCACTTGTGACTTACTGTTATTATGAAGTTTTGCCACCAACAGATTTTATGACAGGAGAGTCCACATTTAGTTTGAGACAACTGTTAAACATCCCAAAATTCTCAGAATGCTTTTATTATGTTAATATATGTCACCACAGATCAGTCCATGTTTATCATGTGGCCAACATAGTGGTGATTGTACAGGAGGGCGAGTCATGAAGATGGTTATTTCTTCCTGGCAGACCACTCCCCTCCCCCTTACATCATTCAGCAGCCATACAGGTATGAAGCTGATAAAATTGTATCCCACTCTCTTGAAGAATGAAACCATAAGGATTCAAAACAAAATCAAACTCTTGTTTAGGTTCAACTTATCCATAATCTAATATTTCAGGCAAAATGAACCTTTACAGCAAAATTCTTTTGAACGGGTATGGAAGATAATATATTTTTAAAGGCTGGCAGTACTAAGTGGGCATTCTGGGGACTGCTGAAGATTCTGGCTACTCAGTTCATGAAGCCTGAGGAAATAGGAGGCTCTCTTCAGCAGATGAATAGAAACATTGATGGTCTTTGAGGCCAGTAATTGTCTTACTAGTCCATACAAAAATGTCAGCCAGAGAAGTCCTCCTTTAAACTGAGCACGAATGATATGTGATGCAAACTTTTGCAGCCAAAGTGTAACTTACCTTTGGTTCCTCAATTATTCTTGGGCTATGGGATTTCTGAAAAAAAAATAATATTCTGAAAAACAGCCTGGAATATTATGGCACATTTTAATAAAATGTTGAAATTTCTACTAATTTCTTTCTTTTCTTTCCATGTATAGTGTATATGTGTAATATATAATCATGCTAAAATTGATTATTAATAATCACAGGGTAGTTGTTGTTGTTGTTGTTATTTGCCGTCGAGTCGGCCCCGACTCATAGCGACCCCTCCTTGGGTTTCCGAGGCAGTATCACTACAGAAGTAGGATTGCCCAACCTTCCTTCCGAGGAGTGGCTGGTGGATTTGAACCGCCAGCCTTCTGGTTAGCAGTCAAGTGCCTTAGCCACTATGCTACAGGGTAGTAGAGAATTTAAAACACAGGCACATTCCTTACATTATTTCTAATTTTTCATAGGTATATTGATTACCATAGGTGAAATATAATAATAGTATTTTTATTTCTTTCCTTTTAAAATACCATATGATACTTATTAACCTTTTAATGGCAAAAGTAATAAAATAATTAAAAGCCCATTTAGTTCTTGTTCTATTAATTTTTAATTTCTGCCTATTTTTTCTCTTTTGAAAAAAGTTATAAAATTTGTGTCTTAGTGATAGCTGCCTCTTTAAGATTATAATTTTTAAGATTATCATATTAAATTTCTATGTGTGGAGAAGAATTGGAAGAATTTTATCCTATACACATGTTATCTTTATACTCAAACAAATTTGACTAAAGCTGCATTTCTGCCATTTAAAAGACAAAGTAAACATTTTTCATAATGGAGTTAATGCTTCATTCTGCAAGCTTACTATTTTTTTTTCAGAGTTAGCAAATACTAGATGCCCAATAAATTTTCAGAAAAATAAAGTTTTGAATGATATCATATATTTCCCTATCTATTTCTGTTAGTTTCAACTTTTGAGAACCCTGAAGGTTTTTCTACTGAAAGCAATGAATTCTCCTCAATCATCAACTTTTCCTCTGCCTAACCTTACCAAGAAATGACACTTGCTCTGGAAGGAAGAAAGGGAGTTTCATATAGACTCAATACCATCCTATCAGGAAGGTTTTTGGCCTGGGAGGTGGTGGTGGTGGTGAAGTGCTGTTACTTAAAATAGGGAGAAGGAATGAATTGCCACATTTCTCCCCAGATGATCAGTGCCGTATAAAGGTGAGCTGTGTTATGCAAAGCAAATGAATAATGCTGGTTTTGAACTTCATTTAAAGCTGCAGCACCACTATTCTTTACAAGCCTTCATATTTTGTCAATGGCTTTACTATTTTTTTTGTCCTTTGTTTGAAATCTTATTTGACTCTTGGGAGGAATTAAAACCTTTAACTAACCACTAATAAAGGAAGCATATTGAAAACATCTTGCTCAAGTTAAAGAAATAACAGTGAATGAGGCTTTCCTCAGCCCAGGGTGACCTTCTTTCTTTCATGTTTAAGTTCTCCCTCATTGAAGTCTTTCTTAATTAGGGAAGAGTCAGAATAGATGCTTGGGCTTTAGCAACTAGCATGTAACACCATTAGATATTTCTCAATTGTCTGGATTACTGTAATATTTAGCATCTTACACTGCAATTTTAACTATTTAAAAAACATATATTTAATTCATTTTACTAATGTTTAATGAACTACTACCACCCCCCAACTAGGTTGTCATTCATTTGAAGGCACTTGAGGAGCTCTGGTAGCATAGTGCCTAAGGCACTTGACTGCTAACCAGAAGGCTGGCGGTTCAAACCCACCAGCCACTCCTCGGAAGGAAGGTTGGGCAATCCTAGTTCCGTAGTGATACTGCCTCGGAAACCCAAGGAGGGGTCGCTATGAGTCGGGGGCGACTCGACGGCAAATAACAACAACAACAACAACAGTTTACCTGGAGTCCTTCCTCATTTCTTTCTTCTTTCTTTCCAGCTACCCATCTAATACAATATATTCACATTTAACTTAGCAACAGGTTGAGATCATACTTAAGCCTCAATGATATATATGTTTGTTAAGAGTTTACAGAAGTCTTAAAACTTTCAAAGAAACTACTCTCTGATGGATGACAGTTAATCCTCATTAGCAATTATGTATATTTTATTATTATTATTCAAGTGTCTGAAACAGGTTACAAAACCTACATTTATATAGGCTATGTAGTTTGTGAACAGATTTCACTTTCATTATTTCTTGCAATGCTCACAGAAACTTAGGGAGCAGTTTATGTTAATGGAACCACCAAGAAAAAAGGGTAAAAATGGTTGTATAATTTGAAGAATATAATCAATGCCACTAATGGTACATGTAGAAATTGATGTATATTCTGTTGTACATATTCTCAACAACCATAACAAAATAAAATACATTTTTAAAAAATTATATGCAAGTAGGTAATATCACCTTTGTTTTATATATGAGTAAAGATAACGCAACAAAATGCAACACACAGCTGTCGAGTCAGATCCAACTCATAGTGACCCCTCTTTGGGTTTCTGAGGTAGTATCACTATGGAATTAGATTGCCCAACTTTCTTTCTGAGGAGTGGCTGGTGGGTTTGAACCACCAGCCTTCCTGTTAACAGTCAATAGGCTGTATTTTATCTAGGAGGTAGAGAAGCAGATACTGGTTTTGTGCTATGCTTGCTGCAACAGACAATGCCCAATGGCACAATTTTGGCATGTACTCCTATATCTGTTTGATGCCTAAGAAGATGAAAATCTCATTTTAAATCACACAAAAATTAATGTGGATAGACTAGGCTGGTAGTTTTAATATTTTCTATATTGCTACAGTGAACATTGTCCATTAGACATAATCTGTTGTTAAGTTAGTTTATATCACACTTTGATATAAAATTAATTTTAAAAGAATACTGAAATTAAGAATTGAAATTCTGAAAGTAACTTCAAGGCTTAGCTAAAGATTAACTATTATACAAAGCCAAAATAATATTTGCTTGATTTTTCACATTCATATATTTAATAAATATGAGTGAGTACACCCTGTACCCAAAACTGGACATTACGGATACAATAGGAAATGACCAGACTCCCTCCCCTCCTGCCCTGCTCATGGGCCATTATGTCATTTGTTAAAACCTCCAACTTTGGGAAGACTTAACAGAAGATTAGGTTTGTAACCTGCTCATCTGAAATCAAACTTGCAAAGGACTGTATTATTTGATAGCAATTCATGTTTAAAAATGTACGCTGTTTAGCCAATGACAGAAATGTAAGGTTGCTGTTTCCATTTTTAGCCCATTCAGGCTTTTTTTTTGTGCTTTTCAAGCTAAATACATACAAGTCAACAACTGGACCTCAAGGGTATCTTTTCTGTTTAGATTTCAGATGCAGATAGTTCATTCTAAAGGCCTTATATTGATGAGATTCATCCCTCAAGATGAAGGAACCTATTAATGACCCATAAGGGCTGAGCATAGTGCTTGAGTTAGAATATTTTGTGAATATTTATTATACCCTACGTGTTGTTGATACACAAAGGGTGAAATGATCTCTGAACAGATAGAACTGTTTTTTGGAATCAAAAACAAAAAAACAAAACCTATTGCCATGTAGTTGATTTGGACTCATCACAATCCTATAAGACAAGGTAGAATTG
This sequence comes from Orycteropus afer afer, assembly GCF_000298275.1. Lineage (NCBI taxonomy): Eukaryota > Metazoa > Chordata > Mammalia > Tubulidentata > Orycteropodidae > Orycteropus > Orycteropus afer. The sequence goes on from NW_006921591.1 coordinate 7,445,385, forward strand.
CCTCAGAGGGCTTCCAAGGCTATAAATCTTGGCAGAAGCAAACTGCCTTATCTTTCTTCCATGGACCAGCTCATGGATTCAAAACACCTACTTTTTAGTTAGCAGCCAAATGCTTTAACCACTGTGCCACCAGAACTCCTGTTCATTTGGAAAGTAGTAATTAAAAACAAAGGAGGTTAATTAAACTAAGCATTATGTTTCAGGCATTACTAGTTAGGTTTATAATTATCCTTAAATGATTAGATAAATTTTGTGTGTAACAGAGTTAATAAGTGAATGATTGAAAATTAAAACCCAAATGTACTTATTCCAAACCCACTAAGCCATAATGCCTACCCCCAATTCCTCTGTGACAGAGATGGATTGTTTTAGTGCTTAGCAGTCCCAGAACTGAATCACTCTGGAAATTAAAATCTAATGTAGAGATTCTCAAACATTGGTGTACACAGGAATCATCATTAAGACGTTGTTGCTTAGCCCGCCTCCTGAAACTCTGGTGGTCTGTGTGGGGCCCAGTGGTATACGTTTTCAACAAACCCGGAGGTGTTTGAATAGCACTTACCTAGTAGAATGTTTCTCAAACTTTAATCAGCAGCAGAATCACCTGGACAACTTTTTATAAGAGGTTGTTGGGACCATCGTGAAGATTCACAAGGTCTGAGATGGTGTTCAATAATTTTTATTTCTAACAGGCTTTCAACTGATGCTTCTGACACATTGATAGCACTGATAAGGGACTATCTAAATAGTTCAATAGAAGCAGTCTATTAAGAAACCTAGCTTAAGGTTGAGATGATATTCCTACATATATATTTATATGTACTATAAAAAATACTCCCCATATATTATAGAGCTAACAAGGGATAAAATTCAGATAACTTCTTAGCCACAGCCAAGCACCTTGAAGGACTGAGTTACTGGGTCTGCAGGTTTATGACCATGCTCACAGAGGAAACCAAGCTCAATAGGCACAACACTGTATAAAATATATATATATATATATATATATATATATATATAGTTCTACATCTTACTTCAGTGCATAAGTAAGACTGAGGTCTTAAATGCTTGAAAGTGGTCTCTAACATGCAGCTATTGGTTTCTCCTTATCCAGAGCAAAGAAGAGTAAGGAAAATCAAAGAGACATGGAAACAGTTAGTACAAGGCACTAATGAACTATGAGAACTTCAGCCAACATGATCCTGAGACCAGAAAAATAAGATGGTATCCAGCTACCAGTGCTGACAACTCAGGGGTCAAAATTGGAGATCCTGGATAGAGTGGGAGAAAAATGAGGGGCAAAATAAAAAACAAAACAAAGCAAAAGACCAGGATTACTAGAAGAGTAGATACTGTGAAAACCCCAGAGACTATGGTCCTTAGTTACCCTTCAGGCTTAGAATCAGCCTCACTCCCATGGTTTAACTCTCAGCCAAACAATAGGTCCATAAGCTGAACAATTACACCTGGGAGATGCACTCTTTAGACCAATCAGCCATAAGGGATCAGATGGAAAGCATTTGTGCAGGGAGAAAGCTTGGGAGGCAGACATGCTTAGGTAAGAAGGACACAGGGAAAGGGTGACCACAGGAAGAAAGTGGGAAGAGAGCCGTTACATTGTGGTGATTGCAATCAGTGTGATGAAACAATATGTGTATGAACTGTTGAATGTAAAATGAATCTGCTCTGTAAAATTTCACCCAAATCACAACAAAAAGTTAAAGGAAAGAAACCCAACTTTGAAATATTCAAGATCTTTGATAAAAATACATACTCCACCTATCATGGAGTTCTCTCATCAGAGATGCAGAAGTGAGAAAGTGGGAAACTGCATGGCTGTAAATGTAATGGGCAATTGTGTGTGTGTGTGTGTGTTTTAAATTTTTGTGATTTGGGGGAAGTTTCTAGAACAAATTAACTTTCCATACAGCTGCTCACATACACTTTGTCTCATGACATTGCCTGCAATTTCCCACAATGCAATAGCTCCCCTCCCAATTTCTCCCCATAGTTACCTTTTCCCTGTGTCCTTACCTCCCATACACTCCTGCCCCCTGAGCTATCTAGTTCTCTGGTCTCATAGTGTATAAGCTGAGGATCACAGGCTGTACCAGTCACTTGTACTAATTGTTTCCATCTGTCTTCAGTTTTCTTCATTCTTCTTTGCTCTGGATGAGGAGAGACCCATCACTGCATCTCGATGGCCACTTGCATGCTTTTAAGATCCCAATTGCTACTTGCCAAAGTAGGATGTGAAACAATGTTTTTTGTAGTGCATTATGCCAAATGAGCTTAATGTCCCCTGCCACTGTGGTCCCAAGCCCACAGGTCCAACTATTGGCTCCCTCTGGGTAGCTGGCTGTGGCCAAAATATGACTATGAACTTGTTCCTTGTCAGCTCTACTATGTACCTGGAAATTCTTACAGAACATAAAATACACTTGCAGAAACATTGTTTTCCAATGCTATACATGGTCATAGACACACTCTCCCCTGCATAGACATACCTAATATTTCAGCCTGTCCATCTATCTATCCACCTGTAGAGCAATGTTTGCCTTCACTGACAACATGCTTTTGTACATACAAAAGGGTTCACCTTTGTTGCCTGTACCTCCTATGAACCTCTGTCTGTCTTCCTCTTCTTCAGTGCCACTGTGGTAATGGGCAATTTTAAGAAATAGCAGGCATTATAAGAAGTCCTGGTGGCTGCTAACCAAAAGGTCAGCTATTCGAACCTAACAACTGCTCTGCAGGAGAAAGATGTGGCAGTCTGCTTTCATAAATATTTATAGCCTTGTAAATTCTATGTTGTTGTTGTTGTTATGTGCCGTCAAATTGGACCTGACTCATAGTGACCCCTCCTTGGGTTTCCGAGGCAGTATCACTACAGAAGTAGATTGCCCTTTCTTCCTTCCAAGGAGTGGCTGGAGGGTTTGAACCGCCAGCCTTCTGGTTAGCAGTCAAGTGCCTTAAATACCATGCTACCAGAGCTCCCTGTAAATTCTATAGGGAAGTGTTATTCCATCCTATAGGGTCTCTATAAGCCAGAATCTACTCAAGGACAGTTCCTTTGCTTTTGGGTTTAATAATTATAAACAGTAACTGCTGATGATGTATAAGTAGCATATCATGTACCTAAAGGGAGAAGATAGGCTACCTGAAGGCTGTAGTGATGCCTTTAGCAATACATATAGAGATGAAACTTTTTCCTCCATTTAAAAGTAGCTTTTCCATGCATTTTTTAACACTAATATATATATTTTATAGAAAATTTAAATTATGTATAAAGTGGCATAGAATATAATCACTAGGAATAACTTTCAGGTAGAGAAAGGAGGTGGGCCAAGAACAAGACCTTGGTCAATACTTTATTTAGAGGTAAGCCTGAGAGAAACCAGTAAAGAATGTGGAGAAGTGACTAGCACTAGAGGGGAAAATGTGTGTTTAAGGAGTCAAAAAACAACATTTCTGGGAGAATTGTGTGGTTAATAGTGTAGAATGTTGGTTGGTAAGAAGTCATGTGAAATAATAAGAAAATTTACCCTAATTTGGCACCATGGAAATAATAGAAATTTTACTGGAGTGTTGTAGGAAACCTTAATTACCCTTTCTTGCAGAAGAAAGGTGGGGTGAGAAAGGGAAGTGGACTGTAAAATAAAAACAATTTTGTTTATACATGTTTGTGTACATGTGATTTTTTTTTTCTTTTAAATATAGTTAAATATATGGGCATACCTCAGAGATCAAGTTCAGTTCTAGCCCACTGTAATAAAGTGAATATCTCAATAAAGTGAATCACATGATTTTTTTGGTTTCCCACTGCATATAAATTTTAAGTTTACACTATACTATAGTCTACTAAGTGTGTAATTGCATTATGAAAAAGTTCAAAATATTGTGAGAATTACCAAAATGACACAGAGACCTGAAGTGAGCACATGCTTTTGGAAAACTGGCACTGATAGACTTGCTCCACAAAAGGTTGCCTCAAACCTTCAATTTTTAAAAAATGTAACAGCTGTGAAGTGCAATAAAGTGAAGCACAATAAAATGAAGGATGCTTGTAGTTTGTTTCTAATATTTTTCCTACTACCATATTTTTCCTTAGCATAGATTTATATTGTTTTTTAATATCTGTCATCCATCATTATCCATGATTTTTTTCAAAATTTTTCTATTTTCAAACGATTGTTCTTCCAGCCAAACTTCAAGATTGCTTTTTCAGTTTTAGGGGAAAAAAAAAAAAAAAAGTTAGGATTTTTACAACGATTGCTTTAAATTGTTAATCTTGGGAGAATGGACATCTTTCCCATATTGATTTTTCTTGACTAGGGATCCCTTGTCACTTTACATTATTCAAGGGATATTACAAGTCATCCAGTAAAATTTTGTGGTTTTCTTCTTGGACATTCAACTTCACTAAAGTCTTTTAATGTATCTGTTATTAACGTGAATGTTTGTTCAATTTCTGTTTAAATGGTTTTTGCTATGGTTCTGGCCCATAAGCATGTTCAGAATCAAAGATACTAAGCCTCATCCTAGACCTTTAAATCATGGTACTAGAAATATTAATAATCCACAATATGTTGATGACCTCTGTCATCTTTGTTTTATTTCTTATGTAGTAATAATGCATCTGCGGTGCAATAAATTACTTAGTGTGGCTTTTCTACCCATAAGTCTTTGTAAACTCCAAGGTGGTATTTTCTATGAGCAACTGAGGAGCTCCTGATTGCTGAAGGTGTCCACCTGGAGTATTTCTGTTGTGAGTGGCACAAAACAATGTTCTGGGAGGTGCCCACTCTCTCTCAGGTGCTTAGAGTTCTGATGCTATGATTGGTTAGTTTGATCACCCTGCCGGGCTCAAAAGGAGGCCTCCTAGAGGTGGAACTCTCTCTGACTGCTGGTTGAGAAAGAGGTGCTGCAGCAAGAGACATGCGCTGCTGAAAGAGACACGCACTGCTGGGAGAGAGACTGTGAGAGACTATTGGCTGAGGGATGGTGGGCTGGGAGAGAGACTGAGCGTTCTTCCTGAAGTTGAGTTGTAGCCTGGTGCTTCCCTAATAAACCCCGTAATCCGTGAGTTCTGTGTGGCCACTGCAGCAAATTATCAAACCCAGGAGAGAGGTGGTGGGTGCTTTGGGAGGAAAGGTTGGAGAAAGGACTGGAGGGAGGCAGCATGTCTGGCCTCTCAGGAATAGGCCTTGGGCTATTGATGGTAATTCTGTCTTCCTTTTGTGGGATTAGAGGTCAGAACATGTGGCCTCCATGCCATTTTTGCAGCATCTAGGAGTGTTTTACCATCAATCATAATTATTGGGTGGTGATCAATGCCAAATTGCATTGACATAATTGCTAATTTATAAACAAATTTATGATGGACAAACCAAACCAAATAAAAATAAGACAAAAATAAATGAGCAAATAACAACAAAAGATGCTCACTTTGCATTTCTAACAAGCTCCCAGGTGATGTTGATGCTGCTAATCCATCATCTCTCTTTGAGTAGCACTGATTTATTCACTACTCAAGCATATTTTTGTAAAATATATAACTTGTGACCATCTACAGAAAAACTATGTACTTAGAATGGGGAATGCTCTAATCAGTTAAGCAGGGATGATGAGGAAACTGTCAAGGACTATGAGTCTAAATAACAATTTAAAGAAGCAGTAGGTATTACTGTATTAACTGCAAATTAAATGAGATTTGGTCTCTATGATTGAATGTTGTTCCCTATTAATACCATTTATTGATATGTTATAGAAAATTATGACTGCATCTCCTATTAGTGGATATTTGATAATGATTAATTATTTTTATAATTAATTCCTGAATTTAATTTGCCAAGAAATTATTTAGTGTATTTTCATTATATTTTTATTTAAACAGAGCTTAAAATTCTGCTTTTGAATTATCTTTTTCATATACTACTGAGAAAATGTGAAGTTGATGAAAAGTGGGAATAATTTCCTTTCTCAGTATGCTAATAATGTTTTAAATAATACAGGAACTTTTTGTTTATTGGAGGCAAAATCTGTGACCCTGCACCTTTGGGAGCTCCTTGACAACTCTCTCAGTTTCATTTATGGTTATTGGTCAACAGTAGTTTATAAATATTGTCGATTTTTAATTTTGCTAGAAGGAAAATAAAGTTCACTTAATTGATGTTTCCAAATATCTAAGTTGTATTTTATACACTCTAACCGCTTACTTTAAACACAAAACCCAACTGTTCTGGTTACCTCTCACAAGAAAATATCACAAATGGGATGGGCTTACCACACAGGAGTTTATTCTTACAATTAGGGGTCTTTAAGTCCTAGTACAAAGTGCCAGGCTCTAGGAGCTGGGTAAAAACCCCCTCAGTCTTGGGCTTCAGCTCTGCTTCTTGCTCCTGGCCCACTGAAGCTGGAGGCTTTTCTTCACTCAGCTGCTGCCTGCTGAGGCTAACAAGCTCAAGGTGGACAAGTAATAAGGAAGAGTCCCGATGTTACCAAACCACATGGCAGGCCATTAATTGAAGTCTATTAAAAGTCCCAAGATCAGCAGAGCATGGCAGGCTGCTGAACAATGACATGACTATATGCAGGGTTCAAGCGTGCCACTAGCTAAAGACCGTTCCCCAAGCTTCTCCTTATATACAGGAAGCGGACCACATCCCTAAGGCAGCTACTCAGCTTCTCATAGTAGATTCCACCATGGAGTTGATTGCCAGTCTCATCATGGGGAATAACTACCACCAGCTGCCCAGCCACTCAACCAGGCCCAGCCAAGTTGACACAAAAAATTAACTACCACATAAACAAAAAAAGAAAGAAAGAAACTCTCCTTTGATGTCTTTTCTCAATCCAGATTTTGTATAGTTACAGTTATATACTATCACCACTTCCAATACCTCATTTTTTAGGAAATGCTAATTGAACATGTAAAGTAAAATTTTAAAATATCAACATAAGGAAACAGATAAATTGCTTTCTCATTTCCAATAGCAAAGTATTGTGATTTATTTTCCCACCATTATTTCACCTTGAATTATATTGGTGATTATCAAATCCTCCATTGAAGTTTGTACTTACTGGGAGCAGGCCTCATTTTCTTTTGTATTCTCTATTGAATGTACTACCTGGCACATTACAATGAAGTCTTCAGTACATTTTGTTAAATGGGATTGTTTAAAGAGTTGGCCACCTGTTGACTCTGTACTTCAAGGTTTTTAAGGCAGAGCTTGCTAAATATTTATGTACAGGCAGTGTTAAAATTTGGAACACTTGCCTTATGGAAAATTCCTAGTTGCCCTTTAATGTTATGTAAATTTGCCCTCACTTTGAAATGATTGAATGAACTCCTACTTGCAACAAATTCATCATAATCATCTTTACTTGCTGTACATTCAGCTTTTAAATCATTGAAAAGGCTTTGAGCCTTTTCTTGCACTAAAGTATGGCTCAATATGATCTTTATGCACCTGTTCTGATTCACCTACAAATTCAACTTAAAGACACAATTAGAAACTGATCTAATTTGTAACCCAGGGACTGCCTGATGCTGTAAAATAATATTGCATCAAGTTGGAGGTTTTCCTAGGTGTCTTTTGAAGTCTTAACTCTAAAAATGGTTGTTGTTGTTGTTATGACTCATTGTGACCCCTCCTTGGGTTTCCAAGGTGGTATCACTACGGAAGTAGATTGCCCAGCCTTCCTTCTGAGGAGTGGCAGGTGGATTTGAACCACCAGCCTTCTGGTTAGCAGTCAAGTAGCTTAGGCACTATGCTACCAGGTTTCTTTAATATATAGAAACTATGTGGAACATTTAAAAATATTTAACACCTTCCATGATATTTTCAGGGAGCTCTGGTGGTATAGTGCCTAAAGCATTTGACTGCTAACCAGAAGGCTGGTGGTTCAAACCCACCAGCCACTCCTCAGAAGGAAGGTTGGGCAATCTACTTCTGTAGAGATACCACCTTGCAAATCCAAGTAGGGGTTGCTATGAGTTGGGTCCAATTCAATGGCAGTGAATTTGGTTTCTAGATAAAGTATTTTCAGACTATTCATTGTAAATATCTTTGTACTGCTTCAGAGCCCTACAGTTTATTCACAGTTGAGAACATGAACACCGTGAGTAAAGTAAAATCATTTAAATAAAAAAAAATAATAATAATTCAATCTTTTGAGCTCTTTAACAGAAAGTGGACTAACAGAATATGTTTCCCTATTACTTTTTAATCAAAGGAACATCATTTAATTCATTTCAGAAAGCAATAAGAGTTTGCTTGTAAACATTTAAGCAGATTATAAAAATTATGAAGCATTTGTGTAAGTATTGGGAGATGATTTAAAAGAAAAAAAGTAAGAATCAAATTTTTAGATGATTGGTATGATTATATTGAGAATGAAACTGAAAATCAATGGAATAAACGCTAATACTCTAACCCACCAGCTACTTCTTGGAAGGTTGCACAATCTACTTCCATAGTAATACTGCCTCAGAAACCCAAGGAGGGGTAGCTATGAGTCAGGGCTGACTCAATGGCACATAACAACAACAACAAGCCTAAAAGTATAACTTACCTTTTCTCAAAGGAATAAAGATGTTTTAAAGAACCTAATTTGTATTTCTTAGAAGATAGGCACAAAGTTAAATAAAAATCTATTTTTATTAAAATACACACAACTCCAAATACAAACATCATTTCAACCAGGGCTTCTAATAGGTTTATTCTTATACACATGTAATATTTTTCCTTTAAGAATATTGAATCTGATGGTTGCTTTTTTCCTTGTTTCACCAGATGAAATGAAAAATAAGTCACTTTTCTTTTTTCTGTTTATGATCTTCAGCACTGTTCCTTTTTACACCTGAACACATTAGAAAAAAATGCATTTGGATTTAGATAAACTCTTTGTGTAGTAGTCAGCTTTATTTTGTGATTTGAACTATTCTCTGAACGTAGATGAGTAATTTGATTGACAGCAGATACAAAATGAGTAGTTAGGTTATAAATTTTTTGTTTAGTTTGTAGTATCAACGGGAGCTCTGGTAGTGCAGTGCCTAAGCCACTTGACTGCTAATCAGAAGGCTGGAGGTTCAAACCCACCAGCCGCTCCTTGGAAGGCAGATAGGGCAATCTACTTCCGTAGTGATACTACCTCGGAAACCTAAAGAGGGGTCACTATGAGTCAGGTCCAATTTGACAGCACATGACAACAACAACAACATATCACCTACAACTCCCTAGCCAGTTGCAGCACTGAATATAACCTGGAATTGAACACCAGCATTTCAACTGATGCTTCCATGCACCAAATGGATGATTTCTAAAAGTTGCACACTGTATGGATTGTTAAATATTTGTTCTTGAATCTCCAGCTCTCAGTTGGAGTAGTCATATATCAACATTGACTGTAGTTTGCTTCTAGAGCGTCAGATGGTCACCATTGCAAGAACATTATGTTTCCACTTCTCAGATTACTGCACAGCATCATACCTGTTCTCTGGGCTGGGCTTGTGTATTTCATTGTCTCCAGGGGTTGGGTTGGAAGGAAATCATTGGAAGGTAATATTACTTAGGTACACTTCCACACAACAATAGAAATTATGGGACAGAAGACTTTTGAAGCAGAAGGCATCTTGAAAATTGACAACTATGTTTTGAAATCCATGTATTTGATAAATGAGGCTAAAAATAATTGCAGTCAAATTATTGTTGAACAGGCAGCCAAATTTCCAAAGCTTAACAATCAGTGTGCATTTAACTGTTGTTATGTGCTGTCAAGTTGTCTCTGACTCATAGTGACCCCTCCTTGGGTTTCCAAGGTGTTAAGTCTGTGGAAGTAGATCGCCCAGTTTGAACCACCAACCTTCTGGTTAGCAGTCAAGTGCCTTAGGCACTACGCCACCAGAGCTCCCTGTACTTAACTAATGATACTCTATTTCTATCTCTTAGGTCACCATTTACATCACTTAATTAATTATTTTCTAGGGACTTGTTAAGTGAAACAGAAAATGCTAAGCCATCAAAGAAATCTAAAGTTGTCTAAGATGTGGTTTTTAATTTTAAGGAGTTAATAACCTTGACAGAGATATGATGGATGTTTACACAGGTTATAAGTATCATTACTATTATCACCACCACCATCACCATCATCATCATTATCCTAGCAACTATCATTCTTGTATTCTATTTGCATCATCTATGGTTCACGGCACATAGCAACAACAACATGGTTCACCTACTATGTACCGAACACTTTGAATTGCTAGGGATAAAGCAGTGAAGAAGATAAACTAGTTTATCTACATCATGGAGCTTTTATTCTTTAGAGATGAGACAAATATTTTAACAGATTATTATATATTCTAATAGATACATGATTCACTGCAGCATGAGATGATACCCCAAGGTACCCAAAAATGATAATACTATGTAGAAAACTAAAGCTTAATGAGGGGACAGAAGGAGATATGGAATATGTTTTAAAGAGGGTTCATCATAAGAGGCTTCTCTCAGAGAGGCACATTTGAGGTGAGACTTGAATAATGCAAAGGAGTGATCTGTGCAAGTGTATTAAGACAGAACATTCCAAGTGGTTCACTTGATGTGACCTTTCTAATATACACTTGGGTAAGAGTCTTGTATGAATGTGTAAGATTTAAAAATAGTCATTATTTTGTGGGAGAAAGATGTGGCAGTCTGCTTCTATAAAGATTTAAAGTTTTGGAAACCCTATAGGGCAGTTTTACTTTGTTCTTTAGGGTTGAGATGAGTCAGAATTGATTTGAAGGCAGTAGATATCATTATTTGACCAGTTGTTTAGATAAAAAAAATCTGAGGCTCAGAAAAATTTAAAAATGTATTTTCAATCTCATAGCTCAGATATTAAGTATCAGAGTTGGTTTTAGATTGATTAAGTTTTCTTTCAGTTTTTTTTTTGTTTTGTTTTGTTTTGTTTTGTTTTGTTTTTACTTCTTTCCCCCAGAGGAAGGAAACTTGTGTCTGGCTTGCATAATTAGGGAAAATTCCCTAGAGAAGAGGAACTTGCACAGGATATGTTGAATGATTGACAGTGTCTATAATTGAGTGAGTATGAAAGAGATGGTTAGAGAAGAATTGGCAATGGAAGGGTGATGAATCTTCACTCAAAATGAAGCATATATTGGAAATGGTTTCTTTTCTAACATGGATAATGCTGCATGAGGAAACTTGAGCTTATTTGTAGATTATTGATATTCTAGACTCATATATTTGAACATGATCTTTTAGCTAGTATAGGGATATTTAAAGACTTTGACGAATAAAGTGATATAAGTAAAACCATCCTTTAGGAATAATATCATGGTGGTGGTGGTGGTGTTGTTATGTGCTGTTGAGTCAGACCCTACTCATAGTGACCCCTCCTTGGTTTACTGAGGTGGTATCACTACGGAAGTAGATTGTCCAACCTTCCTTCTGAGGAGTGGCTGGTGGGTTTGAACCACCAGCCTTCTGGTTAGCAATCAAGTGCCTTAGACACTAAGCTACCTGAGCCCCCAATATTATGGTAGTAAACTATAAAACTAAAGAAAAACCAACTCACGGCTGTCAAGTCAGATCCAACTCATAGTAACCACTCCTTGGGTTTCCGAGACAGTATCACTATGGTTGTAGATTGCCCAATTATCCTTCTGAAGAGTGGCTAGTGGGTTTGAACTGCCAGCCTTCTGGTTAGCAGTCAAATGCCTTAAGTACTATGCCACCAGAGCTGCTAGTGAAGTGTAAGGTGGGTGAAAAGGGGATAATAATGAATTACTTTAGTCAATGGTTCCTAAAAATGGACAGTTCTAGATGCCTTATGCTTTGATGAGTCATTTTAGAGGAGACACACATTCTCATGTGCATTACTTTATAATAGAAATATATTTCTCAATCATACTTGTTTTACCATACTCAAAATAATATATGACATATTTTCCCAGTCTGCTATAACTGAGAAAATAAGCATTTATTTCAAAATGTTACTGAATTCAAGATAGTTCTTATATTACTGTGGATTTTCTTAAATGAAAGGTATTAAAGTATAACTATTATCATGTAAGGGTCCAAATCATTCACTGAGTGATTCATTCATTTTTTTTAGAAATATTTATTTTTACAAGCATCATAGTATAGTGGCTAAGAATACAGTTTCTGTAGCTAGACTTTATGGACTAGACCCCCCAGCTTTCCCACTTATTAACAGTGAGTGGATTTATTATTATCTCTCTAAACCCCATTTTTCTCATCTGCAAACTTCTCAAAATGATAGTAATCTCACATGACTATTCTGAGGATTAAGTGAAATTATTAATAGATAGTACTCAATACAGTGCCAGACACATAGTAAGATATGAAACCTATTATTACTCTGTTAAACAGTGTCTAGTAGACATTACATGGTTATATACTAAAAAATAGAAAAGAACCATCTAAAGTAATTTCTCTATTAGTTTGACTTGAAGTTAGAGTGATTGGACAGCAAGATCAGAATCAGTAGTTGTGAATTTATAATTTACTTTGACTTATAATTGGCTGAAAAGTCGATATAATGGATGTATTTCTATTCTTTTCCTTTTTTCTCTAAATTAGAGCAATAGTACATGGATCACCTCCCTTAGAGTTAATAAATATACATGTGATTATAATTATTGGCCTGGCCTTCCACTTTCTGTTTGATTACCACACAGCTCCTTCACTCCCTTAGTTTGTGAGATAACTGTTCTATACTTTTATGACCATCCATATACTTTGGTGTATAGGAGTGAGTTCTCCAGTTAGGTAATGCTGACCACTGGGTTGTCTTGAAATAGTGTATGAGCATATAGAATCATAAATAATCATACGTCTGACTAAGAGAACTCACCAAAATCTGAAATAACACTGCATTCCAGGAAAGGATTTATGGTCATAAGAAAACTATTGCTTGTTTTCGTGTTTGTTACTCTAAAGATTCTGGGATACAGACCCTTGACATATGTGGAAATTATAAATGTGAATTCTAATTAAGTTCTCATGTTGGTAATAGGCATTATTTTGGCAAAAAAAAAAAAAAAAAGCTCTGGAGAGAATCATTTAAAAGTGTTGCAGTACTGAACAAAACTTATACTCTATTAAAAAGTGAAAAGCAAAGGTAACACAATATAATGTGAGATCACAAAGTGTTCTAACATTCTGAGGCAGGGGTAAGCTTTTTTTACAGAAAAATGAAGAAGGGAGAATGTCATCAAATCATAGGGACTTGAGATTATATATAATTACAACCACTTATCTGTCAGTTTGTTGTACTGTGCTGGCTTGCATATTGCTGTAAGGCTGGGTGCTATGCCACCAGGTTTTCAAATACCGTCAGGGTCACTGATGCTGGACAGGTTTCAGTGGAGCTTCTAGACTAAGACAGATGTAGAAAATGGAAGGAGCCATCCACTTCTCAAAGAATTGGTCAGTGAAAACCTTATGAATAGCAATGAAACACTGTCTGATATATTAAGAGAAAATTTTAAGAATAGCTCTGAAACATTGCCTGGTATAGTAATAGAAGATGAGCTCCTCAGGTTGGAAAGCATTCAAAATAAAACTGGAGAAGAGCTGCCTCCTCGAAGTAGAGTCCACCTTAGTGGCATAGGTGGAGTAGAGCTTTCAAGACCCCCATTTGCTGATGGGGCATGACTCAAAATGGGAAGAAATAGTTGCAAACATCTATTTATAATTGGAATGTGGAATGTGCCAAGAATGAATCTAGAAAATTGGAAGTTGTCGAAACTGAAATGGAATGCATAAAGAATGGTATCATAGGCATTAGTGAGTTTAAATGGATTGGTTTTAGCCATTTTGAATCAGACAACAATTTGATCTATTATGCTAGTAATACCAAATTGAAGAGGAATGGTGAGGAATTCATCATCACAACAAATGTTTTGAGATCTATTCTGAAGTACAATGGTGTCAGAGATTGAATAATATTCATATGCCTACAAGGAAGACTACTTAATATTGCTATTATCCAAATTTAGGCAACAAACACCAAAGCCAATGATGAGGAACTTGAAGATTTTTATCAATTTCTGTAGTCTGAAATTGACTGAAATGCAATCAAGATGTGTTGATTATTACTAGTGATTGGAGTGGAAAAGTTGGAAACAAAGAAGAATCACCACTAGTTGGAAAATATGGCCTGGGTGATAGAAATGATGCTGGAGATAGCATGAGAATTTTGTAAGACCAATGACTTATTCATCACAAATACCTTTTTTCAGCAAAGCAAACAGTGTCTATATATGTGTACTTCACCAGATGGAATGAATAGGAATTGGAAGGACTACATCTGTGGAAAGAGGTGATGGAGAAGAGCAATAACTTCAGACAAATTAAGGCCAAGAGCTGACTATGAAACATACCATCAGCTCCTCGTATGCAGGTTTGAGTGGAAGCTGAAGACAATTAGAAGAAGTCCACGAGAGCCAAAATATGACCATGATTATATTCCACCTGAATTTAGAGACCATCTAAAGAATAGAATTGATACATTGAACACCAATGACCAAAAACCAGAGGACTTGTAGGATGACATCAAACACATCATCCATGAAGAAAGCAAAAAGTAATTAATAAGACAGGAAAGGAAGAAAAGACCAAAATGGTTGTTAGTACAGACTCTGAAACTTCTTCTTGAATGGAGAGTAGCTTTAGCTACTTTAGCAAGTGAAAGGAATGACAAGAAAAAAGAGCTGAACAAAATATTTCAAAGAGCAACTAGAGAAGACAAATCAGTTATTATAATAAAATGTGCAAAGACCTGGAGATAGAAAACTGACAGGGAAGAACATGCTCAGTCTTTCTTAAGCTGAAAGAACTGAAGAAAAATTTCAAGCTTCAACTTGCAATATTGAAAGTTTCTATGGGCAAAATATTGAATGATGCAGGAAACATCAAAAGAAGATGGAAGGAATACACAGAGTCACTGCACCAAAAATAACTGGTCAATGTTCATTCATTTCAGGAGGTGGCATATGATCAAGATCCAGCAATACTGAAGGAAGAAGTTAAAGTGGCACTGAAGGAATTGGCAAAAAGCAAGGTTCCAGCAATTGACAGAACACTCATTGAGAATATCCACTGTTTCAACAAACAGATGTAACACTGGAGGCAGTTACTCATCTATGCCAAGAAATTAGGAATACAGCTACCTTACCAACTGACTCGTAGAGTTCCATATTTGTACCCATTCCAAAGAAAGGTGATCCTATAGCATGTGGAAATTAACGAACAGTATCATTAATATCACACACAAGTAAAATCTTGTTGAAGATAATTCAAAAATAGTTGCGGCAGTATATTGACAGGGAATGTCCAGAAATGCAAGCTGGATTCTGAAGAGAATGTGAAATGAGAGATAGCATTGCTCGTGTCAAATGGATCTTGGCTAAAAGCAAAGAATACCAGAAAGATGTTTACTTGTGTTTTATTAACTGTGTAAAAGCATTCAGTTGTGTGGATCTTAATAAATTATAGATAATATTGAGAAGAGTGGGAATTCCAGAACACTTAATTGTACTCATGAGGAACCTTTACCTAGACCAGGAGGCTGTAGTCAAACAGAACAAGGGTATACTGCATTTTGAAATCAGGAAGCATGTGCATCAAGGTTGTATCCTTTCACCATACTTATTAAATCCATATGCTGAGCAAATAATTTGAAAAGCTAGGCCATATGAAAAAGAATGTGGCATCAGGATTGGAGGAAAACTTATTAACAACCTGAGATATGCAGATAACACAACCTTGCTTGCTGAAAGTGATGATGAATTGAAGCACTTACTGATAAAGATGAAAGACTACTGTGTGCAGTATGGATTACATCTCAACATAAAGAAAATGAAAATCCTCACAACTGGACCAATAAGCAGCATCACAATAAATGCAGAAAACATTGAAGATGCTAAAGATTTCATATTACTTGATTCCACAATTGAACACCAATGAAAGCAGTGGACAAGACATGAGATGTCCTATTGCAGTGGGCAAATCTGTGCAAAAAACCTCGTTATGTGCTGAAGAGCAAAGATGTCTCTTTGAAGATTAAGGTGCACCTAACTCAAGCCATGATGTTTTCAATTGCCTCATATGCATGTGAAATCTGGACAATGAAAAAGGAAGACCGAAGAAGAGTTGATACTTTTGAGTTTTGTGTTGGTGAAGAATACTGAAAGTATTCATGGACTTCCAGAAGAACTAACAAGTCTGGCCTGGAGGAAGTGCAGCCGGAATGCTCCTTAGAAGTGAGAATGACCAGACACCTTCACACCTAGTTTAGTCATGTTGTAAAAAAGGGACCATTCCTTGGAGAAGGATATCATGCATGGTAAAGTGGAGGGTCAGTGAAAGAGGGGAACACCCTCAACAAGATGGATTGAATAGTGGCTGCAACAATGGGCTCAGGTATAGCAAGGATGGTGAGGTTGGCACAGGACCAGGCAGTGTTTCATTCTGTTGTAAATAGGGTCAATATGAGTTGGAGCCACCTGTACGGCACCTAACAACAACAACAATAATTACAACACAATAGCCAGTTAAAATTCTATAAGGTTACCTAGACTATTATCTAACATAGACTTCCTGAAAATAACCTGTTGTTGTTGTTGTTGTTATGTGCCCTTGAGTGGGACCCGACTCATAGAGACCCCTCCTTGGGTTTCCGAGGCAGTATCACTACGGAAGTAGATTGCCCCATCTTCCTTCTGAGGAGTGGCTGGTGGGTTTGAACTGCCAGCCCTCTGGTTAGCAGTCCAGTGCCTTAGGCACTATGCTACTGGAGTTCCCAAAGATAACCTAGTAAGTGATTTTCTGAAATGTCTACATATAATGTTCTTCTTGGAGCATGCTGTGTAAGCATTCTCCTGAACCCATCTTGATTAACATTTCCTAACTAACATTTCTTCATAAGCCACATTTTTCCCCCTCTGTTGTTTACTGAGGGTGGTTAAAGTTTTACAAGATGTTACATGTCATAAGGCTCTAACTCCCAGGCTCTGGTAGCATAGTGCCTAAGGCACTTGGCTGCTAACCAGAAGGCTGGCAGTTCAAACCCACCAGCCACTCCTTGGAAGGAAGGTTACGCAATCTACTTTGGTAGTGATACCACCTCGGAAACCTAAGGGGGGATCGTTATGAGTCGGGTCTGACTCAACAGCAAACAACAACAACATACTTGGGAAGATGGAGGGAGCACTTAGGACAGCTAAAGTTGAATTCAAATAGTGGACTTTTGATTCAGACCTAGATCAGTCATTTTCAGTAATGCACCTCAGTTTTAGAGTGCCTTCACAAAAGGGAATGGATGGTTCTCTCCTGGATATCAAACACCATCATGAAAGACAAAGTAGTTTATTTGAAAAAGAGAAAAACAAACAAACAGCAAGAAACTTCACCTATGCATTATGTCTTCTTGTATTTAACTGGGTCCTTGTTCTAAGGAGTCCCAGGGTGGTGCAATAATGCGCTTGGCTGATAACTGAAAGATGTCTCAGATAAAAAGGCATGGCGATTTCTGAAAAGCCAGCCATTGGAACCCCTTTGGAACACAATTCTACTCTGAAACACATGAGAAGGAATCATGTCAGTGGCAAATTGTTATTGGTTGTTCTTTGTTGTTGTTGTTGTTATGTGCCGTCGAGTCGGACCCGACTCATAGCGACCCCTCCTTGGGTTTCTGAGGCAGTATCACTATGGAAGTAGATTGCCCCATCTTCCTTCTGAGGAGTGGTTGTTCTTTAAGCCAATGTAATTATAGAAGAATTGAATGCCAAAGTTACTAGAGGAAAATTTGCTTTAATATTTAAATCTGTGAGTCACAATACATTTACAAATTATTAAATTGTTGCTATTTCTATTTTTGCTTAACATATGGCTGGTCTATGATTTCCTTGGTGATTTCTATGTCCATATTAAAGTGCATTTCTTCATGTTTTGTTTTATTTATTTCCAAATCAACTATCTATTTCTGAACAAATGCAGTTGTATTGGAAAAGGATGAAAAGGGGCTGGAGGATGGGGATGAAGGAAGAAACTGGAAACTCAGAATTTTATAAACATTACTGAAAAGAAAATCTGGCATTCATTTCAAACCAGGGTAGTCTGTGCTTCGCTTTGGTGAATTATGCTTACATATTTCTCATCAACAGAGTAGAACACAGATCATTTGAAAAATGAAAAGCTTTACTACCTGTATTGACAGAGATGCTGAAGTTTATCCTTCTCCATCAATCTTACCTCTTTGTCAATATCATGCATGCTGCTCAAGGTGAGAGTGCCATTAACCACTGCTATTGAGGCACTTATTTAATTTACTTACTACATCCTGCTAATTTTTATGAGTGGTAGAGGAGCCATTTGAAAAGGACCTTTTGTGTTAACAAATGTTTAGTGCTCTTCAATGAGAGACATTTTCAATCATTTTCCCATTTCTAATTTTTTTTTTCCCATGTTTTTCTAGTTAGAAATATAGTCTATCATGCTTTAGGTGTATTTGTATCTAAATATTTTATTGTGGGTTGTACTGTAGGAAGAATAAATGTCAATAGGCACACTTTATTTCCATGTTTATTGTACACAGTATTTTGGCTATTGTCCAAGAGTTTGTAGTCAGTGCCTTTTAACACTATCTACAACTTGAGAAGCAGACATAAAACTGCTGGTTTGTCCCTTTAAGACATCAGATTGCCCCCCAAAAGATAGTCACTTATAAATATATGCACCCTTTGAATAATTAAATAAGCTACTGAAGAGGAAAAGGATTCTAATCAGCTTGCATACTGTGATTGGCCATGCACTGATTGATTCTTTTATGAATACATTTCTCTTGGAGCATGTATAATTATGATTTTTTTTTTTTCCCTATCTCGGTAGGAACTAGGAAGTAACAGCCCTCCACAGAGAAACTGGAAAGGGATTGCTATTGCCCTGCTGGTGATTTTAGTTGTATGCTCACTCATCACTATGTCAGTCATCCTTTTAACTCCAGGTAATCTATCTTTATTCCTCTCTTATTATGGTATTGTGGATGATAATTTCACATTCAAATGCCTTAAGAGGGTAGCAGTATGTGGTGTCTTAAGGTCATTAATGTTGGTTGGGATAAAATAGATGCATAAGCAGACATTGTTCAAATGCCACAGTAATTCTGTTGTTCCAATATTATGCAGGATATTTTCAAGAAGCAAAAAATGTAAAATCTATAACTTGATATTCCCAAAGAGATCTTCAGTCTCCATTGCTACACAGAGACTTATTTTTATGTTTGACAGTTTGATAAATGCAGGAGATATTTGACTTTTGTTATAAATGGAAGTTGAGAGAGTAGAGTGTAGAAGTTCCCAAATAGAGTATACCCCAACTGTTGACAGAATTTTCATTCTCCTACAATGCAGATTTTTTTGGTTCCTTGGAGTTTGGAGAAACCACTCAGGTCATTGCCCTGAGATGTTCTTTTGAACTTCAGCCTTAAGAAAACTGACTTCCTATGGTCACCTATAAGTCAAGCAATAGCCCAGTCTTTATAAAGACCCTTTTGCCTTGGACTTTGAGATCCTTTGATGAATTATCTATATTCAGTCAGTTTTGAGACACAGAATCTCCAAACTCAAACTGTGTTTAGGATAAATTAGTAATTATTTTAACTGTTCTTCAGGAAAATGCTGTGTTAAAACCCTTCCTGACCACAATTGTTTTTCTTATCAATTCTGTTTCAGCCATTTATCCATGCCAATAATGGTAACATAGGGGTAAAAATCTTTGAGTTCTTTCTCCTTTAGAGCATTTTTGACTCCCTGGTCAAAATGGTGTGTCAGTTTTCAAACTATGCATTAAATAAACTTCCACCAGTTTCAATCATGGGATTAATATGCTTTTCTTTTTAACACTGTAAAATCAATGGAAAGGGAATATTTGAAGGAAGAAGAGGATCAGCTCTAAAGACCTCAGCCACTAAATGTGGATGGATGTCTCTTTCTTCATTCTCCTTTGCTTTTCTTTCCCTAAGGTGTTTACATTCCTCATTTCTCTCCTATCTAAAGAGCCTATCCAAATTACATTTATAATTTTCTTTAAACTCTGCTCTTCAGAGTTGTTGTAGTGAACAAAATTATTCACTCTTTAAAATAAAGTAAGGAAAACTTATTCAGCCAGAAAAATTAAAATGTTCATTTGAATGTGGGAAGTCACCAGGTTATGTGAATGAGAACTTATGACACCAGTGAGAGAGGTTCTGAGACAGAGAGATAGTCCAAGGAAAAAGAAATTATAATGTAACTGATTGATTGGCTAGTCTTTGGTTGAGGTCAACAGAAGAAGGGTTCAGAAGATGGGGGTTGGGCTTCTATTGGATAACTGAGTACAGAAGCTTACTGTGATTGATTTCAGAATTAATTATAGAGGTTTTCGAGCATAGTTGCATATCTTTCAGGAGAAGTAATAAAAACATCACTGGTTGATGTTAAACAGCTTTAACCAGAGGTCTCAGGGATTTGTACTAACCATTGGGTACTAGGACCTCACTTCCCAGAAAAATCTTGTTAAAACAAAAGCTTTTTAAATTGTCTGGGTAACTTTAGATAAGGTTGGTTCCCAGACCCTTTTAAAACAAAATAACATCTTTGCTATAAGGAATTTTTTTTTTTTTTTTTTTCCCTATGTACAGACAAGACAACTTTGTCAAGATTCCCATACTTAGATTTTATTTCTTTCATATCCTGGCTTGACCACAGAGAGAAACAATCCCTAAATTCCCATGGTTACTAGCTATTAAGGAACAGATGGCAGGTGCCTGTGAGAACAGTTAGGGGAAAAAAGAGTCCAAGGAAGCAAAACTGAATTTAATTCAATCATTCAGTCCTGGTCAAAAAGCTTCATGGACTTCTCCTTTACAATTCCCTTCTCTTGATCAGGGATTTAAATGAACAACTTCTGATCAATTCAATTAGTAGTCCTTCTGCATAGACTTAGTTTTTTATATTTATTTATTTATTTATTGTAATTTGGGTGAAGGTTTACAGAGCAAATTTGCTTCCCATACAGAGGTTCACATATACTTTGTCTCATGACATTGACCACAGTTTACCACAATGCAACAGCTCCCCTCCCACTTCCTCCCCATGGTTACCTCTTCCCATTGTCCATCCTTCCATGCACTCTGGCCCCCTGAGCTGTCTCCCTGTGCATAAGCAGCCCTTCTTTCTCCCATGATTGTTCTCTACAAGGAGTGTATCTACTTGAGGTAAATGTTCAACTCATATGCCTATATTTTGTTTGGCTGGAAACCACAGGTGTGGGTTCAATTCCAGACCTGAAGGGCAGTCAGGGCCATAGTCTCAGTGGTTCCACCAGGTTCTATCGGACCAGCAAACCTGGTCCCCCCCTCCTTTTTTTTTTTCCTCCAAATGACTTTGAGTTTTGTTCCACATTGTTCTCCCTCTCTATCAAGGATCTCCTACATAGATCCGCTTCCAAGTGGATGACAGTGGTAGCCAGGCACCATCTAGTTCTTCTGGTCTCATAGATGTATAGGCTGCAGATCAGATGGTGTACCAGTTGCTATGAATAATTGTTTCCATGAATTTTGGTTTTCTTCACTCTTCTTTGCTCTGGATGAGGAGAGACCCATGGTTGCATCTAGATGGCAGCTTGTTAGCTTTTAAGATCCCAGTTGCTACCTGCCAAAATAGGAGGTGGAACAATGTTTTGTATAGTATGTTATGCAAATTGAGCTTGATGTCCCCTGTGACTATGGTCCCAAGCCCACAGGTTCAACTATTCGGTCCCTCTGGGTAGCTGGCTGTGACCAAGCCGTGACCAAAACCTTGCCCCTTATCAGCTCTACTATACACCTGGGAATTCTGATCATTCACATAAACTTATAGGACCATTGTCTGCCAACCCTGTATATATTCTTGGATACCATCCCCATTTCATAGACATACCTAATCATTCAGCCTTTCCACCCATTTATCCACCCATATACCCATGTTAGCCTTCACTGACAATGCAGTACTGTATGTACAAAAGGGCTCATATTTGTTGTCTGTACCTCCCATGTACCTCTCTCTGTCTTTTTCATCCTCAATGCTGCCATATTGGTCACTCACATTTGGGACATTGCCCTTCTCTTCACCCAAATCAGTATTTATCTCTATCTATCTAACAGCATTTCCTCCCCTCCCTTCCCCTCCCACCCCTGGTAAACAACAAAGAAAATTTCTTTCTATAGATAAACCGTTCCTTAACTTTTACAATAACAGACTAGTACAATATTTGTCCTTTTGTGATTGACTTATTTCACTCAGAATAATGTCCTCCAAGTCCATCCACATTATGCGGTATTTTTCAGATTCTACATGATTCTTTAGCATTGCATAGTATTCCATTGTGTGTAAGTACCATGGTTTGGTTATCCATTCCTCACTTGAGGGACACCTAGGTTATTTTGGCTATTGTTAATCTTTGGCTATTGTAAATAGTGCTGCAATGAAAATGGGTGTGCATATATCTGTTCTTGTCATGGCTCTCACTTCTTTAGGGTATATCCCTAGTAATGGAATGGCTGGGTCAAATGATATTTCTAATTCCAACTTTTGAAGGAATTGCCATACTGTTTTCCACAATGGTTGTACCATTTTACAGTACCATCTGCAGTGTATGAGAGTCCCAATCGCTCCACATCCTTGCCAGCCTTTGTTATTTTCTATCTTGTTGAACTTTGCTACTAGTGCTGGAGCAAGATGGTATCTCATTATTGTTTTGATTTGCATCTCTCTAATAGCTAATGATCGTGAGCATTTCTTCATATGTTTGTTGGCTGCTTGAATATACTCCTTGGTGAAGTATCTATTCATGTCTTCTGCCCATTTTTTAATTGGATTGTTTTTCTTTTTTTATTGAAGTGTTGGAGTTTTCTATAAATTCTAGAGATAAGTCCCTTGTCAGATATGTCATTACCAAATATTTTTCCCAAGCTGTGAGTTCTCTTTTGACTCTTTTGGAGAAGTCTTTGGAAGCACATAAAAATTTAATTTTTAGAAGGTCCCAGTCATCTGGTTTATCTTCTGCTGTTTGTGCATTTTGAGTTATGTTTGATAGTCTATTTATGGCATATATAAGGGCCCTTAAATTTGCACCTAAATTTTCCTTGAGGAACTGTATAGTTTTAGGTTTCATATTTAAGTCTTTGATCCATCTGGAGTTCGTTTTTGTGTATGGTGTGAGGTACAGATCTT
>NW_006921591.1:7473788-7483064 GCF_000298275.1 Orycteropus afer afer
GTATGCATTTGAGAGCTGGACAATGGATAAGGAAGACTGAAAAAAAGTTAATACTTTTGAGTTGTGGTGCTGGCGAAGAATGCTGAAAATACCATGGACTGCTAAAAGAACTAACAGATCTGTCCTGGAGGAAGTGCACCCGAAATGCTCCTTGGAAGCGAGAATGGCCAGACTTCGCCTCACTTGTTTTGGTCAGGTTGTCAGAAGGGACCATTCCTTGGAGAAAGATGTCATGCTTGGTAGGGTGGAGGGCCGACAAAAGAGGGGAAGGCCTTCAAGAAGATGGATTGACACAGTGGTTGCGATGATGGGCTCAAGTGTAGCAGGGATCGTGGAGCTGGTGCAGGATCGGGCAGTGTTTCATTCCTCTGTGCATGGGGTCGCTATGAGTCAGAAACAACTGGACGGCACCTAACAGCAACAACATATCAACCAGGAACAGGGAAAAGAAAAAATGCTGAAAACTAGGACCTGGGAGGGGAAGGTTAAGAATAATAATAAAAAGGATAAAAGTATTATTAATAATAGTTGTTTTGAAACAGACAAATACAAGCAAACTAATCACCAGAAAAAAGAAAACTAAAAAGAAAAAAATAAAAAAAGAGAAAAAATAAATCAGTGGAGGACAGGGCAAGGCACCCACGCTCCATCTGAGCACACAGAGACTGTGATGGAGTTCCTGTGGGCCCAGAAAGTAGATGGGAGTGGGGGGATGGCCACACCTCCGTTCACCAAGCAGGTGTGGGGTATAAGAGTAGCAAGAGGAATGTGGTACCTTTTCAGTCTTGCAGGTCTGGAGTATCCTTGCAGTTGCTGGCAAGCAGAATGTGTCCTTAAGCCCCAGGAATCTGCGAGAAGGCTGTCTCTTTAAATATCCAAAATAGTCAAGCCACTTTTAAACCTTCAGAGTGGTGGGAACTTCCAGACCGGCAAAAGTCCACAGCTCAGCCCACCTTTCTCTTCACCTTCTCCATTTATTCCCCAGCCACCAGTGCAGTCCTCTGTGCAGTCCCTGGCTAGCAGGGATGATTTTTAGGTTAATTCTTAGGTCCTACCACCACTGGGGAATCTCCAAGCTGTCTGTGCCATCAGGATCACTCAGGATTGCTGCCAGATCGCAGCTCCACATGTCCCCTTTTTTGGCATTTTTACACAAATTCTTCTGCTAATTGGGGTTTAGTCCACTTCTGTATCCTTCCCTTCAAGGCTCAGGGGTCCAAAATTATCTTCTGTTTCTGTGTTAATTGGTTTCCCTTTTCTTTGTTGAAGATGGTCTGTGCAGTCTTTCTGCCTAGTCTGCCATCTTGCCGGAACTCTCTAGACTTAGTTTTAAGTTGCCATTTGTTATAGTACTCCCTGATAGCTACTTGAATTATCAAACATTTAATTTCTACCTGCTGTAGGTAAGTTCTCCTTTTCAGAGCAAACTGGTTTCATGTCACCTACAAAGGAGTAACTCATTTTCTGCAAGGTGCTTCTAGCCATTGTTGTTGTAGTTATGTGACATCGAGTCGGATCCGACTCATAGCGACCCCTCCTTGGTTTGCCAAGGCAGTATCACTATTGAAGTAGATTGCCCCATCTTCCTTCCAAGGAGTGGCTGGTGGGTTTGAAGCACCAGCCTTCTGGTTAGCAGTCAAGTGCCTTAGGCACTGTGCTACCAGAGCTCCTCGTCTAGCCATTAGGCAGTTTTTTTTTTTTCCTTCTTCACCATGCTACTATAAAGCTCTTAAGGTGGTTGTTAATATTCTTAGTGATTCGGAGAGCTTAGTGACCTTATCATATGTTTGCATTTGAATTTGGGATTGTTCCAATTCATTAGGGTTGGTCGTTGCTTCTACAGACATTAGCTTGTCCACAGGCATCAGATTGTTTGTCTGGGTCAAAGAATTAATGGTTACTTTCATACAGCATTTAACAGTGGCAATTACAATGACTACTAACTTTAAAAGCATAATACCAGAGAACAGAATTAACCTAAACCAGGCACTTGCTCCATTGCATAGCTAAGCATAGAAGAAAAAAAGAGGGAGAGAAAAAAAAAAAAAGAACTCAGTTTATTAGGTAACATGTAACCAGATGGGTTTTTCATTTTTTTTTTTTTTTCTATGTCTTGCTCAACTGCCCCAGAAGTTTTTATCCAAGAAGAATAGAATTATTTGCAATGGTGCAGATGCTGCCTTGGTGGGCAAGAACGTAGTCCAAAGGTTTTGTTAATGAGTTTAGCGTGATATTGGCAACATCATCAGCTATTCACCCCATGGTATCAGAGAGGTTTCTAAAGAAGTTTTCTAAATCAACAATTCCCCATCTAATTACAAAGGACCTTATAAATGAAGGGAGCTCTGGTGGCACAGTGCCTGAGGCATTTGACTGCTAACCAGAAAGCTGTTGTTTCAAAACCACCAGCTTCTCCTCGGAATGAAGATTGCGGAATCTACTTCCATAGAGATACCATCTCCGAAACCCAAGGAGGGGTCGCTATGAGTTGAATCAACTCAACAGCAGTGAGGTTTTTTATTTACTTATTTTTTCCACAATTGAGAATCCTTTCCCTGGCTGTTCTCACTGGGGTATACCCATAGTTTAAACTTCTCTTCATCTTCTTCCTCCTTAATAATCGTTAATAATTCTATCAGTTCAATGAATGTTTACATCATGTGTATAGATGTCTAAAGGGATTTGTGGCAGTTCAGTTTGTGTCTTAATTTAGCTGGGCCTGGCTGAATGGCTGAGCAGCTAGATGTAGTATTCCCCATGATGAGACTGGTAATCAACTCCATGGTGGAATCTACTGTGAGTAGCTGAGTAGCTGTCTTAGAGAATGTGGTCCGTTTCCTGTATATAACCAGAAGCCTTGGGGAATGGTCTCTAGCTTTGGCACACTTAGACACAGCATGTGGCCAAGTCATTGTTCAGCAGCCTGCCATGCTCTGCTGACGTTGGGACTTACAATGGTCTTAAATTAATGGCCTGGCATGTGGTTTGGTAACATTGGGATTGTACTTTTTTATTTGTCAACCTTGGGCTTGGCAGCCTCAGAAGCAAGCAGCTGTCTGAGTGAAGAGAAGCCTCTAGCTTCAGTGGACTGAGAGCTGGAGGCAGAGCTATAGCCCAAGGCTGAGGGGCTTTCACCCAGCCCCTAGAGCCCCGCACTTTGAACTTGGACTTAAAGCCTCCAAACTGTAAGCGAATAATCTCCTGTTTGTTAAGGTCATCCCATTTATGGTATATTCCTGTCAGAGTGGCACTAGGTAACGAGAACAGAGTATGATACCGACAGTGGGGTGCTTGCTGCTCTCTCAGTTACCTAAAATGTGGAAATAGGAGTGGAGTACATCCTTGACCTGAGACCCTGACAGAGAGACCCCAGTACATGGCATGAGAAACAGCAGGAGCAGAGCCAAGAGAGCAGCATGAAAGATGGCAGTAGCAGAGCCCAGAGACAGGCATTAAACATTAACAGGCTTAACAGCCCATGAAGGAGAAAGCCGGGTGCCACTGGGTTGGCGGTTTCCTGGTGGAGTTGCCAGGTTGCCTTTGGACATTAATTGATGAGACCAGCATAAAATGGAGTAGCAGGTTGGCTGGGCTATGGAGCAAGAAAGCAAAGTGTCCTTTGGGCAGAAAGATTTCCAGCGGAGTAGCTTGCTCTGGGGCATTAATTGGCAAAAGCAGAGAGACCAAAGACAGGGAAGCAGAGCTGCCTCAGCCTGAAAGGGTAGGGCCATGGCTTTTGGGGGTGGAACCACCACAGCCCCCTAGGTTTCAAAGAGCCAGGCCTTCACCAACTTGATTCTGGAGTGTGAGGCTGCTTGTTCATGTGAGCCAGTGGGATGGAGCCATAGCCGCTGCCCAAGAGTGAGAGAGTGGGGTTGCCATGCCCAAGAGGGAGAGGAACGAGGACCACCAGGCCAAGGGGGTGAGGTCGCCACTTAGAGGAACTAGGGGACTGGAGCCACCCAGTGAGAGAGATCTGTACAGATACCACCCAATGACGATCTGCACAGATGCCAAGTTGACAAGGGGTGGAATTGTGGTAGTTCAGTTTGTGTGTACACTTGGTTGGGCTTGGTTGAATGGCTGGGCAGCTGGATGTAGTATTCCCCATGATGAGACCGGTAATCAACTCCATGGTGGAATCTACTGTGAGTAGCTGAGTAGCTGCCTTAGGGAATGTGGTCTGCTTCCTGTATATAACCAGAAGCCTTGGGGAATGGTCTCTAGCTTAGACCTGTGTGCAGCTGTGTCATTGTTCAGCAGCCTGCCATTCTCTGCTGACCTCGGGACTTACAATGGACTTAAATTAATGGCCTGCCATGTGGTTTGGTAACAACGAGGCTGTATCTTTTTATTTGTCAACCTTGGGCTTGTTAGCCTCAGCAACCAGCAGCTGCCTGAGTGAAGAGATGCCTACAGCTGCAGTGGGCTGGGAGCTGCAGAGCTTCCCAAGGTTGAGGGTCTTTCACCCAGCCCCTAAAGCCTGGCACTTTGAACTTGGACTTCAAGCCTCCAAACTATAAGAGAATAAACTCCTGTTTGTTAAGGCCATCCCATTTGTGATATATTCCTGTCAGATCAGCACAAGGTAACCAGAACAGAATTCCATTGTGGCCCAGAGTACCTTGACCCAACATGCTCCAATGATCACAGTAAGAATAAGAGTTCTTTTTCACAGGATATCTTTCCCTTCCTCATAAATAGTATACCCAAAACAGGCATAAAGCTTTGTATATACAGTATAAGCATGAAGAAATGAGATGGACCCAGTGGTATGTTTGATCCAGGTTTCAGTTAAGGAATTGTTGTTGTTGTTGTTGTTATGTGCCGTCGAGTCGGCCCCGACTCATAGCAACCCCTCCTTGGGTTTCCGAGGCAGTATCACTACGGAAGTAGGATTGCCCAACCTTCCTTCCAAGGAGTGGCTGGTGGGTTTGAACCACCAGCCTTCTGGTTAGCAGTCAAGTGTTTTAGCCACTATGCTACCAGAGCTCCTAAGGAATTGTTAGAAATGGGTAATTTTTCCAGTGTTAAAGGATATAAAAGTTTGTTATAGAGGGGGGAGAGTTCATTTAAATCAGTTATGATTGAGCAGGTATTTTATTTTCCACACCAGGAGTAACTATGCTTACTATGTAAGTAACTATGGGGATGCTGCAGCTTTACCCAAATTACCTTCTTGAAAGAAATGCTTTTGTTAATCACTGCAGGAGGCAGATGAGAATAATTAATTATACAGGCTGCTACTGGGGTTGAATTCTGATAGACAGCCCAAGGGGCCATCTGCAATATCCAACAATTGATAATATTGATGGCCTCTTAGACTGCTTGAGCCAATCTAACAGATGAATTTTCATGCCAAGTGTTAATGGGAGGTATGATGAGCAGCTGTATGGACAGAAAGTTAAGGAGAACTTCATAATGGAAAAACACAGCCAAAAAGAAATATACAAAAGCTACTAATGTAGAAATGATAACTATAACAAAGTAAACATGTACATTGAAGAGCAGAAAGGACAAAATGGTCACTAACCAAGAAAAGGTAAATATGATTAAAATGCTAGTAACAGAAATATACAAAGGTACTTCAAAACTCATGTGTCTTATTAAATTAATTTGTGACTGGAATTAACAACAAAGCTTAATCTAATATAAAAGATGGAATCAGTTACAAAGACTGCAATAAAAACTCAAAACAAAAGAGCTAATATGGATCCTAATCCCAGACCAAAACCAAAAAAAAACAAACAAACTGCTGTCGAGTCAGATTCAACTCATAGCAAACTTTCCTTGGGTTTCCAAGGCAATATCACTATGAGTTGGGGCCGACTCAATGGCACATAACAACAACAACAACAACATCACTACAGAAGTATATGGCAAATCTTCCTTCTGAGGAGTGGTTGGTAAGTTTGAACTGCCAGCCTTCTGGTTAGCAGCCCAATGCCTTAGGGACTATGCCACCAGAGCTCCTAATCCCAAACAGGCCATAAGAAATATAACTATTTTCTAACACTGGAATTTATATAAAGAGGTCTGGTTTCTCAGAATAAGAATGTATCAAAACAAGGAATAATACCCCATAGTTGCAGTCCAGTGACAATATAGAAAATAATTAGGATAATCAGAAAATAAATTCCTAACACTGTTACCATTAACTTCTTTAACATCCTAAACATTCCCATTTATAGAGCAAAAGCTATTCCAATGGCAAAGGGAATTAAACAAGGGATTACTAATTCTAAAATTTCTGTTCAGCCAAAAAATTCCATAGCCATCAAGTTGGTTCCAATGCATAGCAAACAAATAGGATAGAGTACAATTGCTCCATAGGGTTTCCAAGCCTGTAAATCTTTCTGAAACCAGACTGCCACATCTTTCTCTCATGGAGCAGCTGGCTAGAGAGTTAAAACTCTGAGTTTTTGGTTATCAGCCAAATGCCACCACAGATCCTTGCCACTGCCATCATGCCAGTTCTGACTCATAGTGGTCCTATAGGATAAGTAAGTAGAATCTTCCCATAGAGTTTCCAAGTCTGTAGAAGCTTCCAAGTCTTATAGGAGCAGGCATCCACATCTTTCTCCCACAGAACAGCTGGTGGATTCAAACTACAGATCTATTCAGTTAACAACTGAGCTCATTACCCAGTCTCCCAACAGAGCTCCTTAGTTTCCACGCTGTTGTTGTTATTAGGTGCCGTCGAGTTGGCTCTGACTCATAGTGACCCTATGTACAACAGAACAAAACACTGCCCAGTCATGTGCCATCCTCTCAATCTTTACTAAACCCGAGCCCATCATTGCGGCCACTGTGTCAATCCATCTCATTGAGGGTCCTTGCCTTTTTCACTGACCCTCCACTTTACCAAGCATGATCTCCTTCTCTAGGGAATTGTCCCTTCTGACAGTATGACCAAAGTAGGTGAGGAAAAGTCTGGCTATTCTCCCTTCCAAAAAACATTTTGGCTGCACTTCTTCCAGGACAGATCTGTTGGTTCTTCTGGCAGTGATGGTCTTTTCAGTACTCTTTGCCAACACCACAACTCATAAGCCTTAATTCTTCTTTGGTCTTCCTTATTCATTGTCCGGCTTTCAAATGCATATGAAATGATTGAATATATCATGGCTTGGATTAGGCTCACCTTAAGTCTTCAAAGAGACATTTTTGCTCTTTAGCACTTTGAAGAGGTCTCCTGCAGCAGATTTGCCCACTTCAGTATGACATCTGATTTCTTGACTGTTGTTTCCATTGGTGTTGATTGTGGATCCAGATAATATGAAATCTTTGACAAATTCAATCTTTTCTCCATTTATTGTGATGCTGTTTATTGATCCAGTTGTGAGGATTTACATTTTCTTTATGTTGAGGTATAATCTATACTGCAGATTGTATTCTTTAATCTTCATCAGTAAGTTCTTCAAGTCATCTTCACTTTCAGCAAGTAATGTTGTGTCATTTGCACATCACAGGTTGTTAATAAGTCTTCCTCCAATCTTGATGCTGCCTTCTTCATATAGTCCAGCTTCTCAGATATTTGTTCAGCATTCAGATTGAATATGTATGGTGAAATGATACAACCCTGACACACACCCTTCCTGATTTTAAACCATTCTGTTTGAACTACAGGCTACTGGTCTATGCACAGGTTCCTCATGAGCACAATTAAGTGTTCTGGATTTCCCATTCTTTTCAATGTTATCTGTATTTGTTATGATCCACACAGTTGAATCCTTTTGAATAGTCAATAAAACACAAGTAACCATCTTTCTTGTATTCTTTGCTTTCAGCCAAGGACCATCTGACATTAGCAATGATGTTCCTTCTACATCCTCTTCTGAATCCAGCTTGCATTTCTGGAAGTTCCTTGTCAATATACTGCTGCAGCTAATTTTGAATTATCTTCAGCAAAATTTTACTTTCATGTAATATTAATGATATTGTTTGATAATTCCCATATTCTGTTGAATCACATTTTTTTGAATGAGTATAAATATGGATTTCTTTCAGTCAGTTGGCCAAGTAGGTGTCTTCCAAAGTTCTTGGCATAGATGTGGAAGCACCTCCAGTGCAACATCCTTTTGTTGAAAGGTGAAGATATTCCATCAGTTCCTGGAGTCTTGTTTTTCACCAATTTCTTCAGTGCAGCTTCAACTTCTTTACTCAACTCCATTGGTTCTGGATTATATTCCACTTCCTGAAACAGATGAACATTGATCAATTATTTTGGCACAGTGACTATGTGTATTCCTTCCACTTTCTGTTGATAGTTCCTGCATCATCCAATATTTTTCCATGGAATCTTTTGATATTGCAAGTCAAAGTTTGAATATTTTTTTCCATTCTTTCAGCTTGAGAAATGTTGAGTGTGTTCTTCTCTTTTGGTTTTCTAACTCCAGGACTTTGCATATTTAATTATAATAATTGACTTTGTTTCCTTGAGCTGCTATTTAAAATCTTCTATTCAGCTCTTTTATTTTGTCATTTCTTCCATTTGCTTTCTTTACTCTCTGTTCAAGAGCAAGTTTCAGAGTCTCTTCTGACATTCATTTTGGTCTTTTGTTCTCTTTCTGTCTTTTTAATGACCTTTTGCTTTCTTCATATGTTCTGGATGTCATCCCAGAATTCATCTGTTTTTTGGCCATTGGTGTCAATGCATCAAATCTATTCCTCATACGATCTTTAAATTCAGGTGGAATATAATCTAAGTCATGTGTTGGCTCTCTTGGACTTGTTTTAATTGTCTTCAGCTTCAACTTGAACTTGCACATGAGCAACTGATTGCCTGTTCCACAGTTAGCTCCTGGTGTTGTTTTGGCTGAAGATGCTGAGCTTCTCCATCTCTTTCCACACATGTAGTAGATCCAATTGCTGTGTATTCTATCAGTTGGGGTCCACTTGTCTAGCCACCATTTATGTTGTTGAAAAATGGTGTTTGCAATGAATAAGTCATTAGTCTTGCAAAATTCTATCATGAAATCTCTGGTATCATTTCTATCACCAAGGCCGTATTTTCCAACTCCCAGTGATTCTTCTTTGTTTCCAACTTCTGTATTCCAATCACCAGTAATAATCAATACATTTTGATTGCATGTTTGGTCAATTTCATACTGCAAAAGTTAGTAAAAAATTTAAATTTCCTCATCATTAGCTTTAGTGGTTTGTATGCAAATATAAATATTAATAGTATTAACTCTTCTTCCTTATAGATGTATGGATACTATCCTATCACTGACACCATTGTACTTCAAGATAAATCTTTTTTTTTTTTTTTTTTTT
>NW_006921591.1:7483564-7493878 GCF_000298275.1 Orycteropus afer afer
ATCCCCTTCCAAGTGGATGACAGTGGTAGCCGGGCATCTAGTTCTTCTGGTCTCATAGTCATATAGGCTGCAGATCAGATGGTGTACCAGTTGCTAGGACTAATTGTTTCCATGAATTTTGGTTTTCTTCATTCTCCTTTGCTCTGGATGAGGAGAGACCCATTTTGCATCTAGATGGCAGCTTGCTAGCTTTTAAGATCCCAGTTGCTACTCGCCAAAGTAGGAAGTGGAACAATGTTTTATATAGTATATTATGCCAATTGAGCTTGATGTCCCCTGCAACTATGGTCCCAAGCCCACAGGTTCAACTATTTGGGTAGCTGGCTGTGACCAAGCAGTGTATACGACCTTACCCCTTGTCAGCTCTACTATACACCTGGGAATTCTGATCATCCACATAAACTTATAGGACCATTGTCTGCCAACCCTATATATATTCTTGGATACACTCCCCATTTCATAGACATACCTAATCAAGGTAAATCTTGAAACATTCTTTGTGAATGCCATGTCATTCCTCTTCAGTTTACATTCCCACTACAATAGATCATATGATTGTTTGATTCAAAACAGTGAAAACCAGTCCATTTCAGTTACTGAATGCCTATAATATTGATCTTTAGGCTTTCCATTTCATTTTTTACAATTTCCAATTTTCCTAGATTCATACTTTGTACATTCCACATTCTGATTATTAATGGATCTTCCCATTTTGAGTCATGACCCATCAGCAAATGGAGGTCCTGAAAGATTTACTCCATGTGTGTTATTAAGATTTCTCTACTTTGAGAAGGGAGCTTTTCCCAGTCTTATTTTGAGTGCCTTCTGACCGAAGGGGCTCATCTTCCAGCACTATATCAATGTTTAAAGGCTATTCATCAAGTTTTCCAGTAATCTATCAGACAGTGTTTCACTGCTCTTCATGAGGCTTTCACTGGCCAATTCTTTGAGAAGTGGATTTCTGTTCCTTCTTCCAACTGTGTCTTAGTCTGGAAGCTCCGGCGAAACCTATCTACCATGTACAACCCTACTGGTATTTGAAACACCAGTGACATAGCCCCAGCCTCACAGCAACTTGCAAGCCACCACAGTATGACAAACTGACAGACGAATGGTGGAAAGTTTTCATACAAGTCATAAATTTAAGTTAAGCAAATAAAAATAAAATTACTGTAATGATCAAAAAATGACACCACAGATGAGTTAGATAATTAACACCATTAGAATGCCCACAACTGAAAAGTATGTTTCTGGAGACCAGAAAAAAAAAAAAAAAATGTTAACACTCAAATGTAAACAAATTATTTTCAAGATACTACCTAACAAAATATAGCAATACCTAACATTAACACAGAAAAAAAAAAAAAAAAAAGTCCAAATTTCACCTCAGGATGCACAGGTATTTTCAGATCAAGTCCAGAGATATCAGCAAAGCAGTTGACCTACCTGTTATCAGCTTCTCTTCCTGGTGATGTTTGATTTTGAATTTGAATACTCCATGAAGCTCCATGGTCCATTCATGGGTTAAGGCTTTCTTTAGTTGGGATGAATGAATTCAAGCCTTTTATCCTTGTAATATGACAGCAGAAGAATTTGTGAGTAAGTAAGTTTCCTTCCCTCAAGGTTCAAGAAAATCTTTCAGTTGATGCCTTTTCTAATAGATGTAATTTCTAGGTAGTAGAGGAGAGGTAGAAGACTTTCCAATGTCTCATTGTTAAAGTCTCTTTAAGAAAGGTAGCATGTTTTCTAACAAAATGAATTAAAGAATGGCAATAACTTAATAAATTGGCTTGGTTTAAATTTGAATCTGCAGTGACTGCTGAAAATGGTAAGTCCATTGGCCAACTCATTACAATTTCTTAAGGAGTTAATTTATGAAAGTGAAAGGAGTGGCTACTAAATTCGTTAATACCAGTGGGACTACCTGTAGCCAGCTTAATCCCACAGAGAATGTGAATTTTGGCAATTTGAGTTTTTATAATTCCATTAGTTGTCTCTACAAGTCCAGAAGACTTGAGGTGATAAGTAAAATAGAGTCTGAAAAATACAACAGATAGCCTTTATTACTTATCCTGTAAAGTGAGTTCCTCTGTCACTACAAAGGACAGCTGGGATCCCCCACATGGGAATGATATTTTCTAATAATTTCTTTGCAATGAATATTTCTGTGAACTTTTAACAAGGAAAGGCCCTAACCCAATGTGAACACATGCAAATTATAGGTAGTACATATTTATAACCATTAGCAGGTGTTGTTGTTGTTGTTGTTATGTGCCATCGAGTCAGATCCAATTCATAGCAACCCCTCCTTGGGTTTCCAAGGTGGTATCACTATGGAAGTAGATTGCCCTACCTTCCTTCCAAGGTGTGAATGGTGGGTTTGAACCTCCAGCCTTCTGGTTAGCAGTCAAGTGCCTTAGGCACTACGCTACCAGCAGATGTTAGCTGTATAAAATCTATCTACCATCTGAATATTGGTCTGGTTGGCAAGGGATACTTTCCAAGAGGAGGTTGATCATATTCACCTAGATTAAATTCTAAACAAATAGAACATTGTCTGACTACTTAGTCCACAGCTTTCTGAAAATGTCTTCCAAAATACTTTCATAATATACCTATGTCTATTTCTGCCCAAATGTTCTTTCATGTGGAAAGTTTTTGCTAGGGGAGTATCCAAATGCCAGGGAACAATAGGTTTGGTATCAGGCTCTTCCCATTAGGAATCATTTCTATTAAAGGTACAGCCTTCTGTCATCCACTCGTTCACATCTAGTTTAGGAGCATACTCCTGGTGGCAAGCTAAATCATGGCAGACTACAGGGTCCTGATTAGTGTCTTGGATCACTATACATTTGGCTATTCCAGGGTGTTCTTCATTGCAAGTATGACATTTTCTGTGGATAGAGGGCTAGTTGAGACAATGCTTATACAGAGAACTGTAACAATTTGTGCTAGAAGCATTCATCATCATGAAAACATATTCACCATGAGAAAGTGTCTTAAGCTGGGTTCTTGAGAGAAGCAAAACCAATGAAGCATATATATGTATGTATGTAGAAGTATTTGTCTCAAGGAATTGGCTCACATGTTTGTTGTTGTTGTTGTTGATAGATGCTGTTGAGTTAGTTCCAACTCATAGTGACCTTATGTACAACAGAATGAAACACTGCCCAGTGGTGCACCATCCTCACAATCCTTGCTATACTTAAGTCCATCTTTGAAACCACTGTGTCAATCCATCTTGTTGAGAGTCTTCCCCTTTTTTGCTGACCCTCTGCTGGTGGCATAGTGCCTAAGGCATTTGACTGCTAACCAGAAGACTCACAGTTCAAAGCCAGCAGCC
The DNA here is from genome assembly GCF_000298275.1 of Orycteropus afer afer. Taxonomy (NCBI): domain Eukaryota; kingdom Metazoa; phylum Chordata; class Mammalia; order Tubulidentata; family Orycteropodidae; genus Orycteropus; species Orycteropus afer. The sequence continues at coordinate 7,486,908 of NW_006921591.1, forward strand.
ACACCTGAGAAGGAAGACTGGGTAATCTACTTCTGTAGAGATACTGCCTCAGAAACCCAAGGAAGGGTCACTATGAGTCAGAATTGACTCAAAGGCAGTACGTTTGTTTGCTTGTTTGAGTTCTGTTCTGTATGATATTCTTTTACAGGGAGTGCTCCCTTCTGACAACATGACTAAAGTTGTTGTTATGTGCCGCCAAGTTGTCTCTGACCATAGTGACCTTATGCACAACAGAATGAAACTTGCCCAGTCCTGTGCCAGCCTCATGATCCCTGCTATACCTGAGACCATTCCTGCAGCCACCATGTCAATCCATCTTGTTGAGGGCCTTCCCCTCCTTCATTGACCCTCTATTTTACCAAGTATGACATCCTTCTTGCCAAAGAGGTAGGGAGGCCACATCTTCTGACTTCCTCTAACCCCAAAAGAAGAAGACAGAATCACTATCAGTAGCCCAAGGTCTATCCCTGTGAGATCAGACATACTGCCTCCCTCCAGCCCTTTCACCAACCCTGCCTGACAACAACCGTTCCTCCCGTAGCACCCACCACCACTCTGCTGGATTCAGTAATCTGCTGCAGTGGTCACACAGAACTCACAGATTATGGGGTTTATTAGGGAAGCAACAGGCTACAATTCAAGTTCAGAAATGCACTCAATCTCTTGTAGCCTGCAGTCTCTCAGTCAACAGTATCTCTTAGTGTTCTGGTTACCTAGTACCACTCTGACAAGAATATACCACAAATGGGATGGCCTTAACAAACAGGAGTTTATTCTTACAATTTGGAGGCTTTAAGTCTGAGTTCAAGGTGCCAGTCTCTAGGGGCTGGGTGAAAGTCCCTCAACCTTGGGCTGCATCTCTGCCTTTTGCTCCTGGCCCACTGAAGCTAGAGGCATGTCTTCTTTCAGGCAGTCACTGGCTGCTGAGGCTAACAAGCCCCAGGTTGACAAATAAAATGGCACAGTCCCGATGTTACCAAACCACATGGCAGGCCATTAATTTAAGTCCATTGTAAGTCCCAAGGTCAGCAGAGAATGGCAGGCTGCTGAACAATGACATGCAGGGTCCATGCATGCCATAAGATAGAGACCATTCCCCAAGGCTTCTGGTTATATACAGGAAGCAGACCACATTCCCTAAGGCAGCTACTCAGCTACTCACAGTAGATTCCACCATGGAGTTGATTACCCGTCTCATCATAGGGAATACTACATCCAGCTGCCCAGCCATTCAACCAAGCCCAACCAAGTGTACACACAAACTGAACTACCACAATTCCACCCCTTGTCAACTTGGCACCTGTACAGATCGTCATTGGGTGGCATCTGTACAGATCTCCTCCACTGGGTGGCTCCAGTCCTCTAATTCCTGTAAGTGATGACCTCACCCCCTTGGCCTGGAGGGCCCATTCCTCTCACTCTTGGACATGGCAGCCTCACTCCTCACTCTTGGGCAGCAGCTATGGCTTCATCCCACTGGCTCACATGAAGGAGCAGCCCCACACTCCAGAACCAAGTTGGTGAAGGCCTGGCTCTTTGAAACCTAGGGAGCTGTGGTGGTTCCACCCCCAAAGGTCATGGTCCTACTTTTTCTGGCTGAGGCACTTCTGCTTCCATTTCCTTGGTCTCTCTGCTTCTTTTGATTAATACCAAAGGCAACCCACTCCGCCAAAAATCTTCCTGCCACAAAAGCACTCAGCTTTCTTGCTCTGTGGGCTGGCCAACCTGCTACTTCATTTTGTGCTGGTCTCTTCACCAATTAATACCCAAAGGCAACCCACTCCTCCAGAAAGCCACCTACCCAATGGCACCCGCTTTCTCCTCCATCGGCTGGTAAGCCTGTTGCTTTTTAATGCCAGTCTCTGGACTCTGCTACTGCCATCTCTCATGCTGGTCTCTCTGCTGGTATCTCTCTGCAAGCCTCTTGGCTCTGCTCCTACTGTCTCTCATGCCATATGCCGGGGTCTCTCTGCCAGGGTCTTGGGTCAAGGATGCACTCCACTCCTGTTTCCAACTTTAGGTATATGTCAGAGCAGCACCCCGCTCTCTTGGTACCAAATTCAGTTCTGGTTACCTAATGTCGCTCTGACAGGAATATACTGTAAATGGGATGACCTTAGCAAACAAGAGTTTATTATCTTACAGTTTGGAGGCTATAAGTCCAAGTTCAAAGTGCCATGCTCTAGAGGCTTGGTGAAAGCCCCTCAACTTTGGGGTCCAGCTCTGCCTCCTGCTTCTGGCCCACTGGAGCTAGAGCCATTTCTTCACTCAGATAGCTGCTGGCTGCTGAAGCCACCAAACCACACAGCAGGCCATTAATTTAAGTCCATTGTAAGTCCTCAGGTCAGCCGGGAATGGCAGGCTGCTGAATAATGACACAGTTACATGCAGGGTCCAAGTGTGCCTAAGCTAGAGACCATTCCCAAAGCTCCTTCTTATATATGGGAAGCAGACCACATACCCAAAGCAGCTACTCAGCTGCTCGTGGTAGATCCCACCATGGAATTGATTGCCATTCTCATCATGGGAAATAACTACCACCAGCTTCCCAGCCACTCAACCAGGCCCAGCCAAGTTGACACAAAAACTGAACTACCACACTCAGTCTCTCTCAGCAGTGCGTGTCTCTCAGTGTCTCTCTCAGTTATGCAGCTCTCAAAGTCTCTCTCAGCAGTATATGCCTCTTGCTTCTCTCTCTCAGCAATGTGTGTCTCTTGTGTCTCTTAGCCAGCAGTGACATTCCTTCTGCCTCTAGGAGAGCTCCTTTGAGCCTGGCAGAGTGGCCCAAACCAACCAATCCCAACATCAGAATTCTATATACCTGAATTTCTGGGTGCAAACTTCCCAGAAAATTACTTTGTTCTAATCCCAACAGAAATACCCCAGGTGGATAACTTTAACAATAAAGAGCTACTCGGTTGCTCATGGCAAATTCTACCTGGGAGTTTACAAAGACTTATGGCTAGAAAAGCCACTATGGAATTTGCTACAGTGCACTTCTCCAGTGAATGGTCCCTTTTGACAATATGACCATAGTAGGTGAGATGAAGTCTGGCTATTCTCACTTCGAAGGAGCAGTCTGGCTGCACTTCTTCCAGGACAGATTTGATAGTTCTTTTAGCAGTCTATGGTACTTTCAGTATTCTTTGCCAACACCACATCTCAAAAGCATCAACTCTTCTTTGGTCTTCCTTATTCATTGTCCAGCTTTCATGTGTGTGTGTGTGTGTATACACACACACATACATACATACATATGTATATATATATGTGTGTGTGTGTGTGTGTGTGTGTATATATATATATATATATATATGACTAAAATAGGTGAGATGGTCTTGGGCATTCTTGCTTCCAAGGAGCATTCCAGCTGCACTTCTTCCGGGACAGATTTGTTCATTGTTCTGGCAATCCATGTGTTGTTATGTGCCATTGAGTCAGACATAGTATTTCAATATTCTTCACCAATATCATAATTCACAGGCATCAACTCGCCTTTGGTCTTCCTTATTCATTGTCCAGCTTTCACATGCATATGAGGCAATGGAAAATGCCATGTCTTGGTTTGGATGCAACTTAGGCTTCAAAGTGACATCTTTGCTATTTAACAATTTACAGAGGTCTTTTGCAGCAGATTTGCCAAGCACAATACTACATCTGACTTTTTGACTGATGTTCCATGGGTGTTGATTATGGATCCAGTAAAATGAAATCCCTGACACCTTCAAACTCCTCCATTTATTGTGATGTTGCTTGTTGGACCAGTTGTGAGGATTTTCATTTTCTTTATGTTGAAGTGTAATCCATACTTAATATTATAGTCTTTGATCTTCATCAGGAAGTGCTTCAAGTTATCTTCATTTCCAGAAAGTAAGGTTGTATCATCTGCCTATTGCAGGTTGTTAATCTTCCTCCAATCCTGATGATGCATTCTTCTTCATATAATACAGTTTCTTGGATTATTTGCTCAGCATACAGATCAAATAAATATGGTGAAAGGATACAACCCTGATGCACACACTTCTTGATTTCAAACTATGCAGTATTTCCTTGTTCTGTTTGAATGACAACCTCTTCGTTTATGTTCACATTCCTCATGAACATGATTAATTGTTCTGGAATTCCCATTCTTTGCAATGTTATTCATAATTTGTTATTAGCCACACAGCCTAATGCCTTTTTATACTCAATAAAAACACAAGTAAATCTCTTTCTGGTATTCTTTGCTTTCAGCTGAGATCCATCAGATATCAGCAATGATATCCCTCATGCCATGTACTCTTCTGAATCCTGCTTGAATTTCTGGAAGGTCTGTCAATATACTGCTGCAAAATATTTTTGAATTATCTTCTGCAAAACTTTACTTGCATGTGATATGAATGATATTATTTGACAATTTCCACATTCTGTTATATCACCTTTCTTTGGAATGGGCACAAATACTGATCTCAAATGAGTAAGTGCCTTCAGTGGTACATTCATTTGTTTAAATGTCTCAATATGTATCCCATCAATTCCTGGAACTTTGTTTTTCCAGTTCCTTCAGTGCATCTTGGACTTCTTTTAATACTATTGGCTCTTGATAATATGCTACCTCCTGAGATAGTTGAACATCAACAAATTCTTTTTCTTATATTGGCTCTATATTCCTTCCATTTTCTTTTGATTCTTCCTCTATCATTCAATATTTTTCTCATAGAATTCTTCAATATTACTACTCAAGGCTTGATTTATTTCTTCAGTTCTTTCATCCTGAGAAATCCAAGCATGTTCTTTCTTTTAGTTTTCTAACTCCAGGTCTTTGCACATTTCATTTTAATACTGTACTTTGTCTTCCCGAGCTGCCCTTTGAAATCTTCTGTTTAGCTCTTTTATCTCATCATTTCTTCCATTCAATTTGGATACTCTTTGTTCAAGAGCAAGTTTCAGAGTCTCTTCTTCCATCCATTTTATATTTTCTTCCTTTCTTGTCCTTTTAATGACCTTTTGCTTTCTTCAAGTATGATGTTCTTGATGTCATCCCAGAAGTCATCTGGTTTTTGGACGTTGTTCAATGCATCAAATCTATTCTTCAGATGATCTCTAAATTCAAATGGGATATAATCAAGGTTATATGCTGGCCCTTGTTGTTGTTGTTAGGTGCCATCGAGTCATCTCTGACTCATAGCAATTCTATGTACCTCAAAATGAAACACTGCCCGGTCCTGTGCCAACCTTACAATCCCTACTATACCTGAGTCCATCACTGCAGCCACCATGTTAATCTATCTTGCTGAGGGCCTTCCTCTTTTTCATTGACCCTCTAATTTACCAAGCATGACTTCCTTCTCCAGAGATTGGTCCCTTCTGCCAACATGACCAAAGTAGGTGAGACAAAGTCTGGCCATTCTTGCTTCCAAAGAGCATTCCAGCTGCACTTCCTCCAGGACAGATTTGTTAGTTCTTTTAGCAGACCATGGTACTTTCAGTATTCTTTGCCAGCACCAAAACTCAAAAGCATCAACTCTTCTTTGGTCTTTCTTCTTCATTGGCCAGCTCTCACATGCATATGAGGTGATTGAAAATACCATGGCTTGGGTCAGGCACATCTCAGTCTTCAAGGAGACATCTTTGCTCTTCAGCACTTGAAAGAGGTCTTTTCCAAGTTTGTCCTTGTGGACTTGTTTTAGTTATCTTCAGCTTCAGTTTTCACTTGCATATGAGCAGTTGATGGTCTGTTTTACAGTCAGTTCTTGGACTTGTTTTGGCTGAAAACACTGAGCCATTCCTTCTTTCCACCATTTGTGCTGTTGAAAAAAGGTATTTGCAGTGAATGTCATTGATCTTGTAAAATTCTATCATGCCATCTCCAGCATCATTTCTGTCACCAAGCCATATTTTTCAACTACTGATGATTCTTTGTTTCCATATTTTGCTTTCCAGTCATCAGTAATAATCAATACATCTTGACTGCATGCTTAGTCAATTTCAGATTGCAGAAGTTGGTAAAATCCTTCATTTTCCTCATCTTTGGTGTTAGTGGTTGGTGCTTAAATTTGAATAATAGTAGTCCTAACTGTTCTTGATTGTAGGCATATGGATATTATTCTATTACTGACAAAATTTTACATCAGGATAGATTTTGAGTCATTCTTTTTGGCAGTGAGTGTGACGCCATTTGTCATTCCTGGTGTAGTGGATGATATGATTGTATGACTTAAAATGGCCAATATCAGTCCATTTCAGTTCACAAATGCCTAGAATATGAATCTTTAAGCATTTCATTTCACTTTTGACAACTTCTAATTTTCCTAGATCATACTTCATACATTCCACATTCCAATTATTAATAGATGTTTGCAGCTTTTTAATTCCCATTTTGCATCATGTCTATCAACATAGGAAGGTCCCAAAAGCTTTACCTCATCCACATCATTAAGGCTGACTCTACCTTAGAGAGAGTTAGCTCTTCCACACATGGTTGTAGAGGGTGGTAAGTCCCAAATCCTTGGGTCAGACATGAAGCTGGAGGCTTCTACTGACTCAGGTAGCTACAGGGACTGACAAAACCAAGATTGGAAGTCAGACATCAGGCTACTGGCTCACAGGCTGCAGAGGTTGACAGATCCAAATTTGACACACAGGATGACAGGGTGCTAGGACACAGGCTACAGAAGCTAATGAATCTCAAGATTCGCAGTCATTAGTGCTGGCTGCTGGCTAACGTCCCAAGAACTGTGGTGAGATCATGAGAGCAAGTTGCAAGATCCAGAGTAAGAAAAAAAGCCAATGTGCTTTGCTAAAATATCAATATATACCCAATGCAGCCCATACTCCTGAGGATGCTCTCTTTAAACTGATTGATCAGCTGGTTTTAGTAGATCTCATCATAACTGCCAAAATAGAGAATGATGGCCCAGACAAGTTTACACAAAGCAGTAACCATCACAGAAGGTGTGGCATGTTTGGGGAAAAAAAAAATATATATATAT
>NW_006921591.1:7497121-7532772 GCF_000298275.1 Orycteropus afer afer
TAAAATATTTCCCCAAAAATATCTTTCCAAAATCTTAGCACTTTATCAGCAGAAATGCCCCTTATGTTTGTAAAGCAGGTATGGAATAAGAGCACATACAAACAAGCTGACAGGACATGTCTATTGCCAGGGCTTATCTACAAGCATGTAGTGGGGTCCTGACAGCACTCAGTATATCTCCAGTCCTTGATTTCTTCCTCAGAAGCCATCTGTTGACATTTGCTAGGAATTCTTAAAAGGTCAGATATTCAAGAAAAATTAAAAAGATATGGACTCAGTTTAGCTATAGCATAGATCAAAGTTTTTTTAAAAAACTTAGAATGTGGCAGTTTCAAGGGACATAATTATTTTTCTCTCTTTTTCATCCCAGTCATAACAGGGACTGTTATGAGTGGATTGAGATGTAGCCATTTTGGCTTCTGTATTATCAAAAGCATTCCCTCTAATCTTTTCCATTTGGAGAATGTTTTTAGGTGAATAGAGCTGGGTTTTATCTACTGTAATCTCAGAAGGAAGTAAAAAGTGCTTCCAAGTGGTTGACTACAAGGAGGCTATTTTTAATATGGTTTCAAGATGATATCCATAATATCCTAAAACTATGAACAATTCCAGAAAAATACCTTGAATCCATGTAAATGATTATCGATTTTCTAGAAGCCAATTTGCAAGCCCTGGTGAATGCAATCAATTTAGCTTATTGGGCTGAAGTAACATTTGGTAGCACGTTACTTTCCAGTATCTCAGTAGACTTGATAATGTTATATCATTTCAATAACAAGAAGTAGAAGAATCTGGTTTTAGATATGGCTCATCAATGAAAATAATGAAATCAGGGTTGGGGAGGGAATTTTCCTGAAAATCTTGTCTTAGAGTAAGTTATTGATCTCTTCTTCTTCTTGTTGTTAAGTGCCATTGAGTCACCTCTGACTCATGTGACCCTATGTACAGCAAATGAAACACTGCCTAGTCCTGTGCCAACCTCATGATCCTTGCTATACCTGAGCCCATCGTTGCAGTCACTGTGTCAGTCAATCTTTTTGAGAGACTTCCTCTTTCTTATTGACCCTCCACTTTACCAAGCATGATATCTTACTCCAGGGAGTGGTCCCTTCTGACAATATGACCAAGTAGGTGATTGGCCATTCTTGATGTGCTAGGTCCAGGAAATCATGACAGATAGCTTCAAATCACCAGACATAGGGAACAGGTAGCAGTATTTAAAGAGTTAATGGTGGGCAGCATAATGTTGGACTCACCTAAAATTTGGACTTCATAGGAGATTTTAGTGGACACATGTTGAATTAGTGACGAATTTAGGATTGTGATCACAACATTGGAAATATACACAGCTAAAGATAGCCTGAAAATTGTGACTTCTATCACCTGAGCTGTAGCAGAATATGCTCTAAGATATATGGGGCATATACCCTGGCTACTGGGTCTAATTGTATGGTACAGTATCCCACGGATCATTGTTTCCCTACTAGGTGGCAGAATGAGAACTCCTAAAGCATTCCCATTTTTTTCCAAGAGATACCAAGAAACATGCAGTTTATAATAGGGAAATCCAAGAGTTGGATTGGTGAGAAGAACTCCTATAATCTTAGAGCTTGGATGCCTTCCTTGGATAACTGACATGGGTCAAGTGCAGGTCCCTTAAAAAACTGATAAAGTTGCAGGGAGAGTCCAAGTAGCATAGTGCCTAAGGCACTTGACTGCTAACTAGAAGGCTGACAGTTCAAACCCACCAGCCACTCCTTGGAAGGAAGGTTGTGCAATCTACTTCCATAGTGATACTGCCTCGGAAACCCAAGGAAGAGTCACTGTGAGTCAGATCTGACTCAATGGCACGTAATAACAACAAGAAAATTGCAGGGCTACTAAGAAGATATTAAGAATCCAGACACAAAAATAGCCACAAAGTACTAAGAATCCTATCAGCTGCTTCTTAGTGGTAGGGATATGGAAAGACAGAATTACATCCTTCATCTTGGGCCTATCGAAATCCTTTGTGCTGAGATAAAATGTCCAAAATATTCTACTGAAGATAGAGCCAATTTCAGTTTTTCCTTGGACAATGTATGCAGTATCTCTACGGAAGTAGAATGCCTAGTCTTCCTTCCAATTTTGGGTGTTTTTTTTGTTGTTGTTGTTGTTTTGTTTTGTTTGTTTTTTAGCTACAAAATAAGGAGCTCCACTGCAGCAGTGGTTAAAACATTCAACTGCTAAGCGAAAGGTTGGCAGTTCAAATCCATCAGCCACTCTTGGGATGAGGGATGAGGCAGACTGCTTCCATAAAAATACACAGCCTTGAAAATTCTATGGGTAGTTCTACTTTATCCTATAGGGTGTTCTGGTTACTTAGTGCCACTCTGACATGAAAATACCACAAATAGGATAGCCTTAACACAGAGAAGTTCATTCTCTTACAGTTTGGAGGCTTTAAGTCTGAGTTTAAAGTGTGCCGGGCTCTAGGGGCAGGGTGAAATCCCCTCATCCTTGGACTTCAGCTTTGCCTCCTGTGCCCGGCCCACTGAAGCTAGAGGCTTTTCTTCTCTCAGACAGCTGCTGGTTACTGAGGCTAACAAGCCCAAGGTTGATAGGTAAAAAGGTATAGTCTTCATGTTACCAAACAACACAGCAGGCCCTTAGTTCAAATCCACTCAAAGTCCAAGGTTGGCAAAGCATGGCAGGCTGCTCAACAATGACACGGCTACCTTGTGGGTTCAAGCATGCCATAAACTAGAGACCACATCCCAAAGCTGCTGCTTATATACAGGAAGCAGACCACATCCATAAGGATTGACTCAGCCGCTCACACTAGATTCCACCATGGAGCTGATTACCAGTCTCATCATGGGGAATACTACATCCAGCTGCCCAGCCACTCAATCAGCCCCAGCCAAGCTGACACACAGATTTAACTACCACATAGGGTAACCATGAGTTGGAAGCAACTGCATGGTAATGAGATTTTTGGTTTTGTTGCCAAATGCTATAATAGCGGAATGTTGTTCTTATTGTTGTTATGTGCTGTCAAGTAGGTTCTTACTCATTGTGACCCCATGTAAAACAGAACAAAATACTGTCCAGTCCTGTGGCATAAGCAAAATTGTTGCAATGTTTGAAACCATTGTTGTGGCCACTATGTCAGTCCATCTCATTGAGGGGCTTCCTCTTTTTCACCAACCCTCTGCCTTACCAAATGTGACGTCCTTCTCCAGGGACTGGTCCCTCTGATAACATGACCAAAATTCTCAGACAAGGTCTCACCATTCTTGCTTCTAAGGAAAATTCTGACTTTTCTTCCAAGACAGGTTTGTTCATTCTTCTGGCAGTTCCTGGTATGTGCAATATTCTTTGTTAACCTCACAATTCAAATGCATCAATTCTTCTTCAGTCTTTCGTATTCATTGTCCAGCATTCATATACATATGAGGTGATTAAAGACACCATGGATGGGTAGGTACACCTTAGTGTTAAAAATTACATCTTTGCTCTTCAGAATTTAAAGAGATTTTTTTTTTCCTCCCCAGAAGGTTTCCCCAATGCACTACTTCATTTGATTTCTTTACTCCTGCTTCCATGGGCATTAATTGTGTTGATAGTGGATACAAGAAAAATGAAATCGTTGACAACTTTAATATTTTCTCCATTTATCATGATGTTGCTAACTGGTCCAGTTGTGAGGATTTTTATTTTCTTTATGTTGAGGTGTAATCCACACTGAAGGCTGTAGTGTTTGATCTTCATCAAGAAGTACTTCAAGTCCTCTTTGCTTTCAGCAAGCAAAGTTGTATCATCTTCATATCATAGGCTGTTAATGAGTCTTCCAATCATGATGCTGCATTCTTCTCCATATAGTCCAACTTCTTGGATTATTTGCACAGCATACAGATTGAATAAGTATGGTGAAAGGATACAATTTTGACACATCTTTCCTGATCTTAAATCATGTAATAGCCCCTTGTTCTGTTCAAATAATTGCCTCTTGGTCTGTTTAAAGGTTCTGCACAAGCAAAGTGTTCTGGAATTTAGTTTTTTCTCAATGTTAGCTGTAATTTGTTATGATCCACACGGTCAAATGCCTTTTCACAGTCACTAAAACACAGGCTAGGGAGCTCTGGTAGCACAGTGTCTAAGGCACTTGACTACTAACCAGAAGGCTGGCGATTCAAACCCACCAGCCACTCCTCGGAAGGAAGATGGGGCAATCCACTTCTGTAGTGATACTGCCTCGGAAACCCAAGAAGGGGTCGCTATGAGTCGGGTCCGACTCGACGGCACATAACAACAACAACAACAACAACAAAACACAGGATAACATGTTTCTGGTATTCTCTGCTTTCAGTCAAGATCCATCTGACATCATTAATGATAACCCTTATTCTTCATCGTCTCCTGATAGTAGAATACTATCTTACAAACATGCATCTAAATAAAGGAAAATAACAAATTGTCAATGTATTGGAGCAGAGCAGAGCAGGACCATTGGTGAAATGTAAAGACTGTCAACTGGTGTGTAAAAGTAGAGAAAAGTAGGTAAGGCTTTCAATATACTGTTCAGGGATAACTGTCCTGGTAAATTGTTGATTTTCTCACATAAAAGTAAATTGTTACTTACTCTCTGAGTGACCTGGGACATGAACAAGTTATTTTACAGTAAATTGAGTAGCTTTGGGAGGAATATTAAATAAAAGTGAATGAGGTTTAGGCATTATGGGAAAATGAGTGATAGTTATGTGGTTAATGGCTCTTAAATTTTGCACAAACCACCATCCACAATTCTCAGATTTCTTAACAGGGAAAGTAGGAGTATTACATGGAATAGTGCAAGGGATAATGAGTTGTTTCTTTAGGAAATCCTGCTTTCTGTTTTATAGATTATCTTGACACCCTAAGCAAAAGTTTAGGATAGTCCTTTTGAATTTTGATGGATATAGCATACAAAACTTGACCAATGTTTATGGAAGATATGGCCCTAATGTTTCTGGAAGTACATAAAAGCACCCTGGCCCAGCAGGGTATCCAGCATTCCAGTGAAGGTTAGCCAAGGACCCTGGAGAGAGAGGCAGCACTTCTGGCTGATGGACAGGAATGGTGTCAATGGTTGGGTGAGCAATGTCTTCTCAAAAAGGCATCATAAGTCCCTGAAAATAAGTTTCTTCACTATATATAACTTCTCTTACACCAGGATGAGTAGTATCAGGTAAAGTATTTTTCCATTTTGTCCAGTAAATTGTAGATGACAGTTCCATTTTGATAAGATTAAGAGGAAGTAGATTAAGAGGGAGTACTTCAACTGAATAAAAAGGAATGCATGTCTTGTATAGGTCCTAAATAAACGCTAACTGGTTGATAATAAGTTCAAATTTACTTGTGATTCATAATTCCATGATTTTAGAACTTATATTACTCTGGGTCAAGGGAATTTTCAAACCCATGAGATTCAGAGACGACAAAGTGGGTCCTGTATCAATCAAAAACTTACAGTTGTTGATGTTTACTTGGAGAGTAGTTTTTTTCCTGATTATTTAAAGCCACTACAGAAAAAAATTTCCATTTGATTCCCAGGGGCCCATAAATATAATCCTACTGGAAAAAAAGTTAGAGGGAGTGTACCCAATTCTTCCTCTAATTTAATAAGACACTGCCATCAAGTCAATTCTAACTCATAGTGATCCTTTAGGACAGAGCAGAACTGCCCCCATAGTATTTCCAAGGCTTTAAATCATTATGTAAGCAGACAGCTTCACCTTTCTCATGCGGAGTGACTGGTGGGTTTGATCTACCAACCTTTTGGTTAGCAGCCTAATGCTTTTACCCCTACACCACCAGAGCTCCATTTCATTTAGTATACTCCCACTTAAAATTCCCTGGTTTCTTATAATAAAAACATAGTAGGGTTCCTTAAGGAGCTCTCGTAGCATAGTGCCTAAGGCACTTGACTGCTAACCAGAAGGCTGGAGGTTCAAACCCACCAGCCACTCCTCGGAAGGAAGATGGGCCAATCTACTTCTGTAGTGATAACTGCCTCTGAAACCCAAGGAGGGGTCACTATGAGTCAGGTCCAACTCAACGGCACATAACAACAACAATAGCAGGGTTCCTTATTAGTCTCTTCCCTTTTGGGTTCCAGTATCGAATACCTACACTCCAGGAATTTGAAACTACTGAAGCTTCGAGACTGTCAGCTTATCTTGACTGGCTTTAGGTTTTTGGTCACTGGCCTAAAGTCACTGCTCCACGATTTGAGCCAATACGTAAACAGTGTCCAAAAGGTTTCTAAACAACTTTTGAAAAGTTGTTTCTCAATCTAACATTTGACCAATTGTAAAAGCTCTGGGTTCAAACCATTGACAAAAATAGAAGAATCTATCTCTAAAATTATATACACTTTTACCCTTCTCTTGATTACAAGCTTAAATATGAGTCCAAGCTATTGTCTTTTGATATATTCTTGGGAATGCTTTCACTAACATATCATAATTTGTCTAGCTTCTAGTAGTAGATCTCTAGTGAATTTTATTGTGGAAGGAATAACTAAAGTCCCATCTTCATACCGTTCAGCTTCAGTCTTCCCTGTACAACAACAAATATGTGAATAAATTAATAAATTCAGGGATTTCTGGTTGAGAAATAGAAATGAAAATTCTGAATTGTTCTGTAAATTTACCTGGATATTACCTGAGTTTAGGCATATCCTTTAGTCTTCACTCTGGTTTCATCCACTTACTTGTTCAAGTTGCCAATCTTGGTTGGATTGCTTGATTTTAAAAGACATCTTGATGTAAAACTTAACTTTGGCCCTTTTAAGTCAAAGTCCTCAGCATAATAAAGAAGTTCAATTGGAATATTTTCAGAATTATTGTTGTTATGTGTGGTTGAGTCAGCTCTTACTCATAGGGACACTGTACAACAGAATGAAATACTTTCTGGTCCTATCCATCCTAACAATCCTTGCTATGCTTGACCCCATCATTGCAATCAGTGTGTCAATCCATCTTATTGAGGGTCCTCCCCTTCTTCACTGACTATCTACTTTATAGATATCCTTCTCCAGGGAATGGCCCCTTCTGACAGTATGACCAAAGTAGATGAGATGAAGTCTGGCCATACTTCCTTCCAAGGATCATTCTGGCTGCACTACAGATTTGTTTGTTCTTCTTGCAGTCTATAGTATTTTCAGTATTCTTCACCAACACTACAATTCAAAGGCATCAACTCTTCTTTGGTCTTTCTTATTCATTGTCCAGTTTTCACATTCATATGAGATGATTGAAAATACAATGGCTTGGGTCAGGCTCACCTTAGTCTTGAAAGTGGCATCCTTGCTTCTTAACACTGTAAAGAGGTCTTTTGCAGCAGATTTGCCCAGTGCAATAAGACATGTGATTTCTTGACTGCTGTTTTCATGTGTTTTGACTGTAGATTCAAGTAAAATGAAGCCTTTGAAAACTTCAGTCTTTTCTCCATTTATCGTGATGTTGCTTGTTGATCCAGTTGTGAGGATTGTTGTTTTCTTAATGCTGAGGTGTAATCCATGCTGAAGACTGTAGTCTTTGATCTTCATGAGTAAGTGCTCCACTTTATGCAAGCAAGATTATGTCACCTGCATATCACAGGTTGTTAATGGTTCTTCCTCTAGTCATGATGCCACATTCTTCTTCATATAGTCCAGTTTCTTGGATATTTGCTCAGCATACAGATTGTATAAATATGGTGAAAGGATAGGATACAAACTTGACCTACACCTTTTCTGTTTTTACACCATGAAGTAGCCCCTTGTTTTCGGTCTATGTACAGGTTCCTCATGAGAAAAATAAATTGTTCTGAAATTGCCATTCTTCACAATGTTATCCATAGTTTGTTATATATGAGCCACATAGTTGAATGCTTTTGCATTAGTCAATAAACCCAAGTAGACATCTTTCTGGTATTGTTTGCTTTTGGCTAAGATCCATTTGACCTCACAGTGATATACCTCATTCCACATCCTCTGCTGAATCCAGCTTGCTGGAAATTGTCTGTCATTATACTGCAGCAATGTTTTTTGAAATATATTCAGCAAGATTTTACTTGCTTGTGATGTTAATGATATTGTTTAATAATTTCCAAATTCTACTGGATAATATTTCTTTAGAATGGTCACAAATACAGACCTCTCCAGTCATTTGGCAAGGTAGCTGTCCCCTAAATTTCTTGGCATAAATCAGTACGTACCATCAGCACTGCATCCGTTTGTTGAAACATGTCAGTGGGTATTCCATCAATTCCTGGGGCCTTGTTTTTTGCCAGTTCCTTCAGTGCAGCTTGGACTTGTTCCTTCATTACCATTGTTTCCTGATTGTTCTGGTTACCTAGTGCCACTCTGACAAGAAATATACCACAAATGGGATGGCCTTAACAAACAGGAGTTTATTCTTACAATTTGGAGGCTTTAAGCCCAAGTTCAAAGTGCCAGGTTCTAGGGACTGAGTAAAAGCCCCTCAATTTTGGCGATGAGCTCTGCCTCCTGCTCCTGGCCCACTGGAGCTAGAGGCTTTTCTTCACTCAGACAGCTGCTGGCTGCTGAGGCTGAGAAGCCCCAAGGTTGACAAGTAAAAAGGCACAGTCCCGGTGTCAGCACACGGCAGGCCATTGACTTAAGTCAATTTTAAGTCCTAAAGTCGGCAGAGCATAGCAGGCTGCTGAGAAATGACATGGCTACATGCAGGGTCCAAGCATGCCATAAGCTAGAGACCATTATCAAAGCTTCTCCTTATATACAGGAAGCAGACCGCATACACAAAGGCAGCTACTCAGCAGCTCCCAGTAGATTCCACCATGGAGTTGATTACCAATCTCATCATGGGGAATACTACATCCAGCTGCCCAGCCACTCAACCAGGCCTAGCCAAGTTGACACACAAACAAAACCACCACACTGATCATGTGCTACCTCCTAAATGGTTGGGCATTGATCAGTTCTTTTTGATATAGTGACTCTGTGTATTCTTTCCATCTTCTTTTGATGCTTCCTGAATCATTCAGTATTTTGTCAGTAGAATTCTTCAGTATTGCAATCCGAGGCTCAATTTTTTCCTGTGGTTTTTTCAACTTGAGAAGTGCCAAATGTCCTCTTCCCTTTTGGTTTTCTAACTCCAGGTCATTGTGCATTTCGTTATAATACTTTACTTTGTTTTCCTGAGCCACTTTTGAAATCTTTTGTTCAGTTCTTTTGTCTCAGCATTACTTCCATTTGCTTTAGCTACGCTCAGTTCAAGAGCAAGTTTCAGAGTCTTTTCTGACATCCATTTTGGTCCTTTCTTCCTTCCTGTCTTTTTAATGATTGCTTGCTTTCCTTGTGTATTATATTCATGATGTCATCCCACTGCTTATCTGGTCTTCTGTCATTGGTGTTCAATATGTCAAATCTCTTCTTCAGATAGCCTCTAAATTCAGGGAGGGATACAATCAAGTTTGTATTTTGGCTCTCATGGACTTATTTTAATTTTCTTTACCTTCAACTTGAACTTGCATATAAGGATGATCTGTTCCACAGTGAGATGTTGGCCTTTTTTTGTTTTTAAATTTTTTATTGTGATTTGGGTGAAAGTTTACAGAGCAAATTCACTTTCCATACAGCAGTTCATACATATTTTATCTTGTGACATTGACTAAATTTTACCACAGTGTAACAGCTCTCTTCCTACTTTCTCCCCATAATTACCTCTTCCCTATGACCTTCCCTCCCACACACTCCTGCACCCTGAAATGTCTCCCTGAACATACACTGCCCTTCTGTACTCCCATGATTGATCTCTCCAAGGAGTATATCTACCTAATGTAAATATTCAGATCATATGTCTGTCTTTCATTTGGCTGGAAGCCAAGGGAGTGGGTTCAATTCCAGACCTGAAGGGAAGCTAGAGGCCATAGTCTCAGGGGTTTTAACAGGCTCTATCAGACCTGGTCTTTTTTTTTTTTCCTTCATGATTTTGAATTTTGTTTCACATTGTTCTCCCACTCTATCCAGGATCTCCTATATAGATTCCCCTCTGAGTGGTTGACAGTGGTAACTGGGCACCATCTAGTTCTTCTGGCCTCATAGTCAAGTAGGGTGAGGATCATGTGGTCTTCTAGTCCCTTGGACTAATTGTTTCCATATGTCTTTCATTTTCTTCATTCTTCTTTGCTCAGAATGAAGAGAGACCCATAGTTGCATTTAAATAGCCCTTTGAAAGCTTTTAAGATCCCAGTTCCTACTCACCAAAGTAGGATGTGAAACAGTGTTTTTGTGTAGTATGTTATGCCAATTGACCTTGATGTTCCCTGTGACCATGGTCCCAAGCCCATAAGTCCAACTACTCACTCCCTCCAGGTAACTGGCTGTGGCCAAGAAGTCACCACAAACTTGTCCCTTGTCAGCTCTATAATTTACCTGGACATTCTTACCTAACATACAAATATGCTTATAGATCCATTGTCTGCCAATCCTGTATATGGTCATAGGCACATTCTCCCCTGCCTAGACATACCTGATCATTCAGCCTGTCCACCCATCTATCCACCCTAGATCAATGTTTGTCATCACTGACAATGCAGAACTGTATGTGCAAAAGTGTTCATCTTTGTTGTCTGTATCTCCCATGTAACTCTTTATGTCTTCCTCTTCCTTAATGCCACTGTGTTGATAACTCACATTTGGCACATTACACTTCTCTTCACCCAAATCAAAACTTGTCTCTACCTATCTAGCAGCATTCCCTCTCCACCCCTCCAACCCCTGGTAACCAACAAAGAAAGTTTCCTTCCATATATAAACATTTCCCTGACTTTTCACAATAGCAGACTAATACAATATTTGTCCTTCCAGGATTGAATTGTTTCACTCAGCATAATGTCCTCCAAATTCATCCACATTATGCAGTGTTTTGCAGATTCTACATTATTCTTTAGTGTTGCATAGTATTCCATTGTATGTATGTACCATAGTTTGGTTATCCATTCCTCAGTTGATGGGCACCTAGTTTGTTTCCATCTTTTGGCTATTGTGAATAGTGCTGCAATGAACATGGGTGTGCATATGTCTGTTCTTGTTCTGGCTCTCACTTCTTTAGGATATATACCTAGTAATGGAATGGCTGGGTCAAATGGTATTTCTAATTCCAAGTTTTTAAGGAATCACCATACTGCTTTGAACAGTGGTTGTATCATTTGACAGTCCCACCAGCAGTATATGAAAGTACCAATCTCTCTGCATCCTTGCCGTCATGTGTTATTTTCTGTCTTGTTGAACTTTGCTACTAGTGCTGGGGCAAGATAGTGTCTCATTGTTGTTTTGATTTGTGTCTCTCTAATGGCTAATGATGGTGTTTGTTGGCTGCCTGAATATCCTCTTTTATGAAGTATCTATTCATGTCTTCTTCCTATTTTTAATTGAATTATTTGTCTTTTTGTTACTGAGCTGTTGGAGTTTTCTATAAATTCTAGAGATAAGTCTCTTGTCAGATATGTCATTGCCAAATATTTTTTCCCAATCTGTAGGTTCTCTTTTTATTCTTTTGGAGAAGTGTTCAGAAACACATAAAAATTTAATTTTTAGAAGACCCCATTCACCTAGTTTATCTTCTGCTGTTTGTGTATTTTGGGTTATGCTTCTAATGATATATATTAGGGCCCCTAAATTTGTCCCTAGTTTTAGGTTTAAGTTTCACATTTAAGTCTTTGATCCATCTGGAGTTAGTTTTTGTGTATGGTGTGAGGTACAGATCTTATTCCATTTTTTCTGCAAATGGATATCCAGTTTTGCCAGTACCATTTGTTAAGGAGACCATCTCTTCCCCATGTAATGGATTTCAGCCATTTGTCAAAGATCACCCATCCATAGGTTAATGGATCTATTTCTGGGATCTAAATTCTATTCCATTGGTCTATTTGTCTGTCATTGTACCAATACCAGGCAGTTTTGACTAATGTGGTTGTATAGTAAGTAGGTTTTAAGATTGGGGACTGTGAGAACTCCTACTTTGTTCTTGTTCTTCAATAGTGCTTTGCTTATCCAAAGTCTATTTCTTTCCATATTATGTTAGTGATTGTTTTTTCCATATCCTTAAAAAATGTTGATGGCAACTGGATTGGGAATGCATTGAATGTATAGATTGCTTTGGGTAGAATTCACATTTTCACAACATTCAATCTTCCTATCCATGAGCATGGGATGTTCTTCCATTTATATAGATCTGTTATGGTTTCTTGAAGTAGACTTTTAAATTTCCATTTGTATAGATATTTTGTGTCCCCAGTGAGATTTATTATTAGCAAGTATTTTATTTTATTTTTTTTTTTGTAGCTATTGTAAATGGTATTGATTTTCTTGTTTCTTTTTTAGCAATCTCTTTGATGGTATAGAGGAATCCAACTGATTTTTGGATGTTGATTTTGTATCCTGCCACAATGTTAAATCTCTCAATTAGTTCCAGGAGATTTTTGATTAGTTCCAGGAGATTTTTGATTGAGTCTTTTGGGGTTTCTAGGCATAGGATCATATCATTATCAAATATGGATAGTTTGATTTCTTCCTTACCAATTTGGGTGCCTTTGATTTCCTTCTTGCCTTATTGCCCTGGCTAGGACTTCCAATACAATGTTGAATAGAAGTGGTGATAGAAGACATCCTTGTCTGGTTCTTGTTTGCAAGGGGAATGATTCCAGTCTCTCTCGATTGAGAAAAATGTTGGCTGTTAGTTTTGCATAAATACCATTTATTATGTTGAGGAATGTCCCTTCTATTCCTAATTTGCTGAGAGTTTTGATCAAGAATGGGTGTTGGATTTTATCAAATGCCTTTTCTGTATCAATTGATAATTCATGTGGTTCCTTTCCTTTGTTTTATTTATGTGGTGGATGATGTTGATTGTTTTTCTAATATTGAACCATTCTTCATACCTGATATGCTATCAAAGTAGGATGTGGAACAATATTTTTGTGTAGAATGTTATGCCAGTTGAGCTCGATGTCCTCTGTGACCATGGTCCAAGCCCACTTGGTCATAATGAATTATTTTATTGATATGTTCTTGGAGTCTATTGGCTAGTATTTGGTTGAAGATTTTTACATCTATATTCATGAGAGATGATGGTTTGTAGTTCTCCTTTGTAATGATATCTTTGCCTGGTTTTGGTATCAAGGTTATGCTTGCTTCATAAAATGAATTAGGGAGGATTCCATCCTTGTCTATGTTTTGGAATAGTTTGAGTAGGATTGGTGTCAGTTCTTTTCTGAATGTTTGGTAGAATTCTCTGGTGAAGCCATCTGGGCCAGGACTTTTTTCGTTGATAATTTTTTTATGGCCTGTTCTTCTTCTTTTGTTATGGGTATGTTCAACTTTTCCACCTCAGTCTGTGTTAGTTTAGGTAAGTAGTGTGTTTCTAGAAATCTTTCCATTTCTTCCAGATTCAAATTTGTTGGAGTAAAGTTCATAATATCCTGACATTATCCTTTTTATTTCAGTTGGTTCTGTTGTGATGTCATCAATTTCATTTCTCATTTGTGTTATTTGTATTTTCTTCCTCTTTTCTTTTGTTAAATTTGCCAGTGGTTTGTAAATTTTATTAATCTTTTCCAAAAACCAATTCTGGTCTTGTAGATATTTTCAATTATCTTTCTATTTTCTGTTCCATCGATTTCTGCTTGCATATTTATTATTTCTTTTCTTCTGGTGACTGTAGGCTTTTCCTGCTATTTTTTTTTTTTTTTTCTAATTGTTGGGGATGTTGATTTAAACTGTCAATTTTGGCTCTTTCTTTTTTGATGTGTACATTTATTGCTATAAATTGGCCTCTGATCACTACTTTTGGTGTGTCCCAAATATTTTGGTATGCTGTGTTTTCATTCTCATTTGATTCAAGGAATTTTTCAATTTCACTTTTTGTTTCTTCTCTTACCCAGTCTTTCTTAAGGAAGGTGTTGTTCAGTTTCCATGTGTTTGCTCTTTTTCCATTGATCTTCCTATTGTTGATTTCTAATTTGATAGCATTGTGATCTGAGAACATGCTTTGCAGTATTTCAATGTTTTTAAATTTATTAAGGCTTGCTTTATGGCTTAACATATGTCCTATCTTCAAAAATGTTCCATGTGCACTGGAAAAGAATGTATATTTTGCTGTTGTAGGGTGAAGTCCTCTTTAGATGTCTATAAGGTCAAGTTGGTGGATTGTATTGTTTATCTCTTCTGTGACTTTGTTGAGTTTCTTTCCAGTCGTTCTATCTTTCATTGAAAGTGGTGTATTATAGTCTCCCCCTATGACTGTGGAGTCATCTATTTGCCTTTTCAACTCTTTTAAAGTCTGATTTATGTATGTTAGGACTCTTTCATTCGGTCTATAGATATTCATTTTTGTTATATCTTCTTGTTCAATTGATTTTTTTCATCATTATATAATGCCCTTCCTTGTCTTTTATGGTGGTTTTTGTCTTAAAGTCAATTTGGTCAGAAATTAATATTGTCACTCCTACTCTTTTGTCTCCTCAGAAGGAAGGTTGGGCATTCCTACTTCCATAGTGATACTGCCTTGGAAACCCAAGGAGGGGTCGCTATGAGTCAGGGCTGACTCAATGGCAAACAACAACAACTCTTTTGTGGTTGCCATTTGCTTGATATATCTTTTTCCAACCTCTGATTTTTAATCTATTTCTGTCTTTGTCTCTGAAGTGTGTCTCTTGTAGACAACATATTGATGACTTATGCTTTCTTATCCAGTCTGCAACTCTTCATCTCTTGAATGGTTCATTTAATCCATTGACATTCAGTGTAATGATTGACAAGTATGAATTTTTTGCTGTCATTTTGTTATGTGGTTTCTCATGGTGTTCCTGGTTTCTTTTTTCCATCTAATTTTCTGTGCTAAGCTCATTATGGTATCATATTATCATATACTTTGTTGCTGTTGTTTTAGTATTTGCTAAATATTTGTGCTTGTCTTCTTTTTTAATGTGATGTGAAGGTTTATCATTTTTCTTTAAGGTTATGTGATTTATTGTTTTCTCCCTGTGTTTATGACAGTCCATTCTATCTTGCAACTCTCTTGAGTTTTTGACCATTTAGAAGTTGTGTAACTACACAATTTTTTCCTGATTTTTGGTTTGTAGTTGTCCTCATTTGCCAATGAATGTCTCTGGTTCCCTGTTTACAATCTTGCATTGGTTTCTGGGTTATGTCATCTTGTGTACTAATAGTCAGCTGTTGTTTGCTATTATTGGTTCTCTCTTCAAAGTATTCCCTTTTGTATCTCTTGTAAGTTGGTCTGCTGTTTACAGATTCTCTTACTTTCTGCTTATCTGGAAATCTGATTTCACCATCATATTTTAGGGCCAATTTTGCCTGCTATATAATTCTTGGTTGGAAATTTTTTTCTCACAGTGTTTTATATATACCATCCCATTATCTTCTTGTTTGCATGGTCTCTGCTGAGAAATTAGAGCTTATTCTTATTGGTTGTTGTTTAGTAACTGTTAATTTTTCCCATGCTGCTTTCAGGATTTTTTCTTTGTCTTTGATTTTGGTGAGTTTGACAATGATATGTCTTGGTGATTTTCTTTTGGGGTCTATCCTGTTTGGGGTTCATTGGACTTCCTGAATGGATATATTCTCCTGTTTCATCATGTAAGGAAAGTTCTCTTCCAACAAATCTTGGACAATTTTCTCAGTGGTTTTCTTTTCCTCTTCCTGTCTGGAATTCCGATTACATGTAAGTTATTCCTTTTGATGGTATCCCACATGAACCATAAGATTTCTTCATTATGTTTTGATCTTTTTTCTGATTGATCCCTTTCCAAAGAACTCTTTAGGTATTTGTCTTTAATCTCATTAATTCTGTCTTCCATTGATTTTATTCTATTCCTTTGCTCTTCACTGTGTTATCTATTTCTGAAAATTTAGTTTTAATCTTCTGGATTTCTATCTGCAGATTTTGTATAATTTCCTATTTTTCATTCATTTTGTCATTTTGTTCTTGTATTTTCTTCCAAAATTGTTCTAGGGTTTTTTCTGTGTTTTCCTTAATTTTGTCAGTGTTTTCCTTGATCAGTCTCTCAATCTGTTGAAGGTATCTAAATATAATTCTTTTCAATTCCTTATCAGGGGTTTCCAATACTGCTGCTTCTTCAGGGAGGTGTTATTGGTCTGTATCCTCTCCCTTGTTTCTATCATTTTATCTTGCTTCTTTGTGTGGAGTCTGATGGTTGTCTCCTAGACATTGTGATGCTGTTGTATTTAGATTTCTGCTAACTTTCCAGTAATTTGTGTCCAGAATATCATTATGGTTCCCGGCAAGTAGAGCCTATTCTTAGGTCCCTGGTATCCGAGAGAATGCTATCACTTTAAATATCCAAAATGGTTGAATCACTTATAAACATTCAAAATGGCTGCACCCTCTGGACAGGCAAAAATCCACAGCTCAGTCTATCTCCCTCTTTTGTACTTTCCCTTTTATTCACCAGCCACCAGTGCAGTCTTCCATGCAGCCCCTGGCTAGCAGGGCTGATTTTTAGGTTGATTCTTAGGTTGTAACATCACTTGGCAATATCTAAGCTATCCATGCTATCAGGATCGCTGACAGCCCACCACTCCATATGTCACTTTTTTTCAATGTTTTCATGAAGGTTCTTCTACTACTTGGAATTTAGTCCACTTCTGTATCCTTCCTTTCAAAGCTCAAGGCTCCAGGATTATCTTCGGTGTCTGTGTTAATTAGTTCCCCTTTTCTTTGTTGAAGAGGGCCTGTGTAGTTTGTCTGCATATTCTGCCATCTTATCTGAACCCCAACCTCTGATAATTCTTGTTTCAAACTTTCACATTCCAACCAGCAATAATTACCAATACACCTTGATTGCATGTTTGGTCAGTTTGGTCAGTTTCACACTGCAGAAGTTGGTAAAAGTCTTCAGTTTCTTCATCTTTGGTTTTAGTAGTTGTTGCATAGATTTGAATAATAGGAGCATTAACTGGTCTTCCCTGTGGGATTAAGGATTTTATCCTGTAACTGACAGCCTTGTGCTTCAGGATAAATCTTGAGATGTTCTTTTTGATGATGAATGCAACACTATTTCTCTTCAATTTGGCATTCCTGGCATAGTAGATCATATGAATGTCTGATTCAAAATGACACATACCAGTCCATTTTATCTCATTAATGCCTAGATACTGATCTTTATCCATTCCATTTTTTACAATTTCCAATTTTCCTAGAATCATAATTCACTCATTTCATGTTCTGATTATTAATGAATTTTAGCAGCTGTTTGTTTCCATTTTGAGTTGTGCCCCATCACTGAGTGAAAGTCCTGAAAGCTTTACTCAATCCACATTATTAATGTTGACTCCTCTTTGGGTAGGCAGCTTTTCCCCCATCATATTTTGAGTGCCTTCCAACCTGAGGAGGTTATCTTCAGGCAGGATATCAGACAGTGTTTCATGGCTATTCATTACCTTTCCTCGTAATATATCAGACAGCATTTCAGTGCTATTCATAAAGTTTTCAATGTCCAGTTTTTTCAGAAGTGGATAGCCACTTTCCAGTCTATCTTCATCTGGACGTGTCATTGAAACTTACACACCATGGGTGATGTTTCTGACATTTTGAATTTTGATAGCATAACCTCCACCTTACAGCCACCACAGTATGACAAACTGACAGAAGAGTGGTGGGTTTTCAGAATAGAAAGTGAGAAGTGGAAGTAAAGGGATAGAGACAGGTAAAGGAAGGCAGCTGCCAGATAAGCAGAGGTAGAAATGACAGTAGGAGCTCTGGTAGCATTAGTGCCTAAGGCACTAGACTGCTAATCAGAAGGCTGATGGTTCAAAACCCACCAGCCAATCCTGAGAAAAAAGCTTGGGCAATCTAGTTCCATAGTGATACCACCTCAGAATCCCAAGGAGGAGTCACTAAGAGTCAGGTCCAACTTCACGACACATAACAACAACAACAACAGAAATGACAGTAAGAGGAGGAAGAGAGACAGAGGGTGTTTGTTACAATGGGAGAAGTAGGAACAGGAACAACAGGAGCACAAGGGTCATCTGAAGATTTAGACTGTCATTTTAATTTTTCTGTATGTTCATCTTGTTTATCCATTGCATTTCACAAGGAAGCTAGACTATTTTCTTTTTTTTTTTTTTATAACCTTCTTGGTGCCAATCAAGAAAGCCTTACTATTTCTTCCTCCTGATTTTATAACCTTTAGATCCTAATTGGCTATGCAGAGCAATTCATTTTTTCATTTTGAAACAATACCATAAAGAACACTAGCTATCAAGACTTCCCTGCATGAGATCATGACAATGTACAGGTATAGCACTCTACTACTGGGGTCTTAATGTTCTACCATGAAAGAGGCAGGAGTTCCAACAGGGATACCAGAACACTGTATGGTGTCTGCCTTACCCATTTCTCCAAGTAAATGTCCATGTAATTCAGAAATGTAGAAGTATAATATGCCTTCAAAGGAAAGAAAAATCATCCTGTTGCTTTAGCAGCTAGCAATGCTGTCACATAATGTTTGAGAAATTAACAGGGGGGGAAAAAAAAGCAGAAACTGAATAATTCCTCAGAAAACCTCTACTCAAAAGAATAGAGGTTCCTTCTGTGAGAAATGGTTACATCCAAATTGCAGATTCCAAGCCCTCAGGTAAAGAAAAGGAAGGCAAAAAGGACCTTCAAGTTGGCACCAGAAACTCCTGTCCTTGAGCTTCAGTCTGTTATGGAGTGGCTGTTTTTAGAATCCTGGAGAAGCTGAAAAATTGTTACAGCTAACAAAATCACTCAATCTTTAAAATAAGGTTAGAAAAAAAGTACATTTGAATGTAGGGAGACAATAGTATATGTGAGTAACAACTGATGACTCTGGTGGTAGGGCTTCTATCAGGAACAGACATAGTCCAAGGAACAAAGAAATTATAATAATATCCTTTGAATGGCTAGTCTTTGGTTAGGGTTATCAGGTCAGGTTAGGAAGCAGGAATGGGCTCCTTTGGATAATTAGGTTCATAAACTGAGAGTGATTGGTTCAGGATTAATTACAGAGATTTTCAATCATAGTTACATATTCTTTGGGAGAGATCATGAAAACATCACTGGTTGATGTTAAATAGTTTTAATCAGATGTCTCAGGGATTTGTGATAACCATTTGGTACTAGGATCCTATTTCTCAGAAACAGCTTGTTAAAACAAAAACCTTTTAAATTCTCCAAGAAACTTTAGATAAGGGTGGTTCCAGGATCCTTTCCAAACAAAATAAATCCTTGTTATATAGAAATATTTCTAAGATATTTCTAAGACCCACTTTACACTCACACACAAAAAAAAAAAAAAAAAAGAGAGAGAGAGAGACCAGTGTCAAGTTTTCCCTCCTTAGATTGCATTTCTTTCACATCCTGGCTTGACCACAGACAGAAGCACTCCCTCAGTTCCCATGGCTAATAGCAATTAGGAAGCTGAATGGCAAATGTGAAAACATCCAGGCAAATAGAGCCACAGGCCGGCTTGTAAAAAGAACATTTTAATTCAGCAAAACTGAATTTGATAATTTAGTCCTGCTCAAAATGCTTTAAGAATTTCTGCTTTAGAGATTAAAGAGTTTAACACTCATATACAAATCCTCAAGAGGTTTAATTCTTCTTTTGTGGATTATTTAAATACCTAGATATATCCTACTACTTTTCAGTGCTTGATAATAAGGAGATGAGAGATAGGTTTATCTATTATATTATATTTATTATATTATATTTATATGATATTATACTATTATATTACTTTATAATAATAAGGTAATAAGAGATAGCCATGGGTCTCACTTTCTAAACTCCCAGGCATTCTTCAGGGAACAGAAAGATTTTACATGTTGCTACAAACCACCTAGCTAGCTTTTCAAGGTACAGCCACCCACATTTAGCCCAACAATATTAGAGAATGAGCTAGTCCAAAAATCAAATGATAGTACCAACTGTTGCTGAATATGATGTATTTACAGTTCTATTCTTGTACCAGCTTCATTATTTTATGAACCCCTTAAACACATCAATTTATTTCCTCATGTACAAAATGTGATTAACAATAGCTCACTCTACGAGTAATTTAGACAACTAATTACAGTGATACTGCCTCGGAAACCCAAGGAGGGGTCGCTATGAGTCGGGTTTGACTCGATGGCACATAACAACAACAACAACGACAATTATGGTGGCTACAAATGATAATATCAATTGTTTGAATGTGGTACTTTATGAAAAATACCATCGTAAAAATATTTACTTTTCAAAGTAGAGACTGTAAAAAATATAGTTGTAATTGTTATTTATATGGAATCATTGCAAAAGAAATTCAGGGAGTCAGAAGGGAGGAAGAAGAAAAGAAAAAAAAAGTATTAACAAGGGAAAATAAAGAAAAAAAAGGAACTTAAATGAATAAATAAAACACCCCATGATAAGAGGTGGCTTATTCAGCATTCTCTTCAGGAAGCCTTTCTTAACTGCTTCATTTGTACATCTGCAGTACAATGTAATTGAGCAAAATGATGGTTCTAAATTGCTGCAAAATTCCAAGAATCTTTGTTAAGGGAAACTGAGTTTATGTTAGCGTGGTTTTTCACTTAAACGTAGGAATTTTAGCGTAACTATTAAAAAATGAATGACTCAGTTTTATAGCTTTCTATAACACAGTTTTACTACTTTCTGTTGGTGACTAAAAGGAGATCTGGTGGTATAGTGCCTAAGGCATTTGACTGGTAACCAGAAGGTTGGTGGTTCAAACCCACCAACCACTCTGTGAAAGGAAGACTGGGCAATCTACTTCTGTAATTACTGCCTTGGAAACTCAATAGGGGTTGCTATGGTTTTTTGTTTGGTATCAGTGACTAAGGAGCTTTGGTGGCACAGTGGTTAATGCATTTGTTTGCTAACCAAAAAGTTGATGATTTGAACCCACCAGCTGCTTCATGGGAAAAAGATGAGGCAGTCTACTTTCATAAAGATTTACAGCCTTGGAACCCTATGTGACAGTTCTAGTGTGTCCTGTGGGGTTACTTTGAGTCACAATTGACTCGATGACAAGTTTTTATTACTATCATTATTAACGCACCCCTCACTGCTGTTGAGTTGGGTCCAACTCATAGCGACCCCTCCTTGGGTTCCCGAGGCAGTACCACTATGGAAGTAGATTGCCCGGTCTTCCTTCTGAGGAGTGGCTGGTGGGTTTGAACTGCTAGTCTTCTGGTTAGCAGTCAAATCCCTTAGACACTACACCACCAGAACTCCCACTATTATTATTGTTGGTAACTATTAACTAGATGGATAAAATTGATCCCGAAATGCCTGTGTGTGTCTTTCTCAAATACTCTTGTCCCATCTCAATTCTAGTGTTCATGTCCCTATAATTCACTCTCAGATTTGCTTGTTATTCACTGAGGACATAGTGATACTTGCAGGTGCTTGAAAGTTTGGTGCAACAAAGACCAAAGAGTCACTTACTAAAGTCAATTCATTGTTCCTAAACTCTTTCCACCTTTCTTCAGTATAAAAACAATCTATAGTTTTCATTCATTTTGTCATGCACTTATTACTTTATTGAAACATGGGTTTGGGCCAAGATAGATCTTGGTTTTAGTTCTTGCTGTGTAATTTTCTAGTTTAGTAAATTTGGCAAATTTATAAAACTTGTCCCTCCTTTTACTATTCGATATTATTGGCACACTAAACTTAGGAGCTCTGGTAGCATAGTGGCTAAATCACTTGACTGCTAACCAGAAGGCTGGCGGTTCAAACCCACCAGCCACTCCTTGGAAGGAAGGTTGGGCAATCCTACTTCCATAGTGACACTGCCTCGGGAACCCAAGGAGGGGTCGCTATGAGTCGGGGCTGACTCGACGGCACATAACAAGAACAACAACAAACTTAGCCAAATTAACAGGGATGATATAAGAATTAAATGACATAACATAAGCCACTATTTTGTGTAATAAATATTACTGATGCTACTATTCCTCTTATTATTGCTACTATTCAAGTCATAGTATTTTCAATAGCCCCATATGCATGTGAAAGCTGGGCAATGAATTAAGAAGCCAAAGAAGAGTTGATGCTTTAGAGTTGTGGCGTTGGTGAAGAATACTGAAAGTACCAGTCCATGGTAACTAACAAATCTGTCCTGGAAAAAGTGCAGCCAGAATGCACCTTGGAAGTGAGAATGGCCAGACTTTGTCCCACATATTTTGGTCTTGTTGTCAGAAGGGACCATTCCCTGAAGAAAGATATCATGTTTGGTAAAATGGAGAGTCAGTGAAAAAGAGGAAGGCCCTCCACAGGATGGAATGATACAGAGGCTGCAATGATGGGCTCAGGCAAAGCAAGGATTGTGAGGCTAGTGCAGGACTGGGCAGTGTTTCATTCTGTTCTACACAGGGTTCCTATGAGTCAGAGCTGACTAGACAGCTCCTGAAAACAACATCAACATTCAACACCTATTGACCAACAGACAAATAATGTGGAAAAAATGGTACATGAAGGAGAAAGAATATTTCTGAGAAAAAGTATACTGTCAGGAATACAGATCTTGTCTGATTTCACTGTGAAATTATGACAAGTGGTGAGGGACAAGTGATTAAATATTAAGTATAATTTTCAGAAATCTAACTGTTCTTTCCTTTATTCATTCACTCACTCAATAGAAATTATTAAGTTCTAACCAGGTTCCAGGTAATAAAGTAGTTCAGCATGCTGTTTTCTTGCTTTATATTGATCATCTCCAATCTTCTTCATCCCCAACTACACACATACTTAAATCTGGAAAATCACACAATCTCCAATCCAAAGACTTCATCTGATATGAGAATAATCATACAAATGAAAGTGGCAGTTAAGAGTTACAGCTTACAAAGGACTTCTCACACATCAAATGGTCACAATTTTTAGTATTTGGTTCACTCTTATTTTGGGCAGAGATATTATTAAATAAAAATACAAGCTAGTACACTGGAGTGGAATAGGTATTGCTAAAGGAGCTCTGATAGCATAGTACCTAAGGCACTTGACTGCTAACCAGAAGGCTGGCGGTTCAAGCCCACTAGCCACTCCTTGGAAGGAAGGTTGGGCAATCTACTTCTATAGGGATACCACCTCAGAAACCCAAGGAAGGGTCACTTTGAGTAGGGGCCAACTCGACGACACATAACAACAACAAACAGGAAGCAGACAAGCTGTGTTGTAATACCTGTGTTTTACAAACTCAGTGTTACCAGGGGTCTAGAAAATAATAGAAATTGATGAAAAGGGTATGTGTAATGGCAGTTGTTATGAATTTTGCTTGAATTTAAATCAAGCAAAATACTAGCCTAATCATGCAATCTTTAACACATAGCTCAAACAAACATATCTAAATGATATATAAGACCAGAAGATTATCAGTTTACACTCCAAGATTTGAATCATAAGACTGGAACAACCCTTAATTATCTTGTTCCCTTCATTAAAGAAGCAACCAGAGTTTGTATAACCTCTGGTTCTAAGGATTGGAATGTACACCAAGACAGTTTGTGTAGACTTTTTATTTAGCACATGTGTGTGACTGCTCACATTCGTGGTCACACCCTGATGCTCTCATTGTGTGAAACCTACATCTTCTCATTCCTGGAGTTGAGGCCCCTCAGTTGTGCCAAAATACATCCACAGTCAAAACTTCTGGCTGGAGAAATAACATCTGAGATGCACTTAAAACCCTTTCTTTGACCACCAGTGTGCCCCCAGAATGCAATTTTGTAGGTAAAACAAGTCAGACAGGTAGAAATTTTCAAAACTGTGTAACTTTGGAAAATCGATCACTTAATACCTTTGATATCAAGAGTTTCCTTGAAGAAAAGAGCACATTTGGTTTGGCAGAATAGAAAATGATCTTTTGAGACTTTGTGAGCTCTAATATCTAAGATCCAACATATAAACAACCACAATAATTTGTTTTAACAAATAAAGTAACAGGTTAAATCTGGTAAGCCTTTTCACTAAGCCACTAAGATAGAACTTGAAAATATATTTAAGCATTTTTTTTAAAGAAGAAAGCATACACAAATTCATCTAGTCTAAGACATTATTTAGAAGCTCTTTTGCTAAAAATAGCATAACATTTTAGAAAGTGCTAAGCAATGCAGGCCTATAATGAGAGAAACACATGTTATTGTAATTTTGGTTTGATTGCAAATTTTATTACAGAAGAAATTTGACACAGGTGTCTTAATTTCCAAAGTTATCAGCAAATTCTCTGCCTTGTGAAAAGAAGTTCTAATTATTTTTGAAGAGTAGTATTAACCAATCAAGTATTTCTTTAATAAATATTTCTAAAAGAAGCAAATTATTCATTCTACTTTTTAAAATTTTGGCCAATTAGAGGACAGGCTTATTTAGACATTATTGATCAACCATAGTGCCTAAGGCACTTGGCTGCTAACCAGAAAGCTGGTGGTTCAAACCCACCAGCCACTCCTCGGAAGGAAGATGGGGCAATCTACTTCTGTAGTGATACTGCCTCAGAAACCCAAAGAGGGGTTGCTATGTGTCGGTCTGACTCAACAGCACATAGCAACAACAACAACAATGATCAATTTTATATATTTTGTTTGTCTGTATTTTATTTGTTTAAAGGAAAAAAAATGTATCCATATTTAGTTTCAGAATATGTAACATAATATCAATAGTTATATTCTATAAATGTTGGATATTTATAGACATTTATATATGCATTTTTTGTTGTTGTTATGTGCCGTCGAGTCAGACCTGACTCAGCCACTCCTCGGAAGGAAGGTTGGGCAATTCTACTTCCGTAGTGATACTGCTTCGGAAACCCAAGGAGGGGTCGCTATGAGTCGGGGCCGACTCGACGGCACATAACAACAACAACAACAAATATATGCATTAATGCTTGATATTGTGGAAGCCACGATAATACAGCTATTCACTTACTTTCCCACCTAGTTTTTATTTTAATGTGTAAAATGAGAATAACCACATGCAGGAAACATTTCATGGAGAATTGTTGTTGTTGTTTTCTGCCATCAAGTCATCTCTGACTCACAGCAACCTTGTATACAACAGAACGAAACACAGCCCAATACTGTGCCAACCTCATAATCCCTGCTATACCTGAGCCCATTGCTGCAGCTACCATGTGAATCCATCTTGTTGAGGGCCTTCCCCTCTCTCGTTGACCCTCTACTTTACTAGACAGTAGTCCCTTTGGACAACATGACCAAAGTAGATCAGATGAAGTATGGGTTTTCTTGCTTCCAAGGAGCATTCCAGCTGCACTTCTTCCGGGACATATTTGTTAGGTCTTTTAGCAGTCCACGGTACTTTCAGCATTCTTTGCCAACACCGCAACTCAAAAACGTCAACTCTTCTTCGGTCTTCCTTATTCGTTGTCCAGATCTCACATGCATATGAGGTGATTGAAAATGCCATGACTTTGGTTAGGCGCATCTTAGTCTTCAAGGAGATATCTTTGCTTTTCAGCACTTGAAAGAGGTCTTTAGCAAAAGATTTGCCCAATGTAATATGTCTTTTAATGTCTTGACTGCTCCTTCCATTGGCATTGATTATAGAACCAAGTGATATGAAATCTTTGACAACATCAATCTTTTCTCCGTTGGCTGTGATGCTGCTTAATGGTCCAGATGTGAGGATTTTTGTTTTATTTGTATTGAGGTATAATCCACATTGCAGGCTGTAGTCTTTAATCTTCATCGGTAAGTCATTCTTGTCATCCTCACTTTGAGCAGGCAGAGTTATGTCGTCTGCATATCTCAAGTTGTTATTGTTTCTTCTTCCAATCCTGATGCCATGTTCTTCTTCATATAGCCCAGCTTCTTGGATTATTTGTTCAGCATACAGATTGAACAAGTATGGTGAAAGGATACAACTCTGACACAATCCCTTCCTGATTTCAAACCATGAATTATCTCTTTGTTCTGTTCAAATGACAGCCTCCTGGTGTATGTACAGGTTCCTCCTGGGTATACTTAAGTGTTCTAGAATTCCCATTCTTGTCAGTGTTATCCACAATTTGTTATGATCCACACAATCGAATGCCTTTGCATAGTTAATAAAACACAAGTTAACATATTTCTGGTATTCTTTGCTTTGAGGCAAGATCCATCTGACATCAGCTATGATATCCCTTATTCCCCATCCACTTCTGAATCCGGTGTGCATTTCTGGAAATTTTCTGTCCGTATACTGCTGCAACTGTTTTTGAATTATCTTCAGTAAGATTTTACTATCATATCAATGATATTGTTTGATAAGTTCCACATTCTGTGGGTTCGACTTTCTTTGGAATGGGTACAAGTATGGATGTCCTACAGTCACTTGGCCAGGTGGCTGTCTTCCAAATCTTTTGGTTTAGCTGAGTGAATGCCTCCAGTGGGACATCTGTTTCTTGAAACATCCCAGTGGGCATTCCATCAATGCCTGGAGCCTTGTTTTTCAGCAATTCCTTTAGTATAGCTTTGATTTCTTCCTTCAATACCATTGGTTCTTGATCCTATGTCACATCCTGAAAAGGATGATCATCTACCAATTCTTTTTGGTATACCATCTGTGCATTCCATCCATGTCTTTTTGATGTTTCTTGCATCATTCACAATGTTGCCCTCAGAATCTTTCAATATTGCAATTTGAGGCTTAAATTTTTTCCTTGGTTCTTTCAGCTTGAGAAATGCCAAGGATGTTCTTCCTTTTTCATTTTCTAACTAAAAGTATTTGCACATTTTGTTATGATAATTGAATTTGTCTTTCAAGCTTCTCTTTGAAATCTTCCGTTCAGCTCTTTTATCCTGTTGATTCTTCCATTTGGTTTAGCTACTGTGTTTTCAAGGACAAGTATCAGAGTCTTTTCTGAGGTCCATTTTGGTCTTTTTTTCTTTTCTGGTCTTTTAATGACCTTTTGCTTTCTTCATGGTGGGTGTTCTTGATATCATCCCACAATTCCCCTGGTTTTCAGTCATTGGTGTTCAATGCATCAAATCTATTCTTTAAATTATCTCTAAATTCAGGATGGGTATATTCAAGGTCATATTTTGGCTCTCTTGGACTTCTTTTAATTATCTTCAGCTTCAACTTCAACTTGCATATGAGTAGTTAATGGTCTGTTTTACAGTTAACTCCTGGCCTTGTTTTGGCTGAAAATATTGAGCTTCTCCATTGCTTCTTGCAACCAATGTCGTCAATCTGATTCCTGTGTACACCACCTGGTGAAGTCCATGTGTATAGCCACCATTTGTGTTGATGAAAAAAGTATTTGCAATGAATAGTCATTGGTGTTGCAAAATTCTATCATGCCATCTCCAGCATCATTTCTATCACCGTGGCCAAATTTTTCAACTACCGGTAATACTTCTTCTTTTCCAACTTTTGCATTCTAATCATAAGTGATAATCAACACATCTTAATTGCATGTTTGGTCAATTTCAGACTGCATAAATTAGTAATAATCTTCAATGTCCCCATCTTTGGCTTTGGTGGGTGGTGCATATATTTGAATAATAGTATTGACTGGTCTTCCTTGGAGGCATATGGATATTATCCTATCACTGACAGCATTGTACTTCAGGATAGATCTTGATACATTCCTTGTGATGATGAATACCATGCCATTTTTCAATTTGGCACTCCTAGCATAGTAGATCATATGCTTGTCTGATTCAAAATGGCCAAAACTAGTCCATTTCAGCTCACTAATGCTTAGGACATTGATCTTTATGTGTTCTGTTTCATTTTTGACCACTCCAATTTTCCTAGATTCATACTCTGTACATTCCATGTCCGAGTATTAATGGAAGTTTACAGCTGTTTATTCTCATCGACCAATGGGGGTCCCAAAAGCTTTATTCTATCCAAATTGTTATTGTCAGCTCTACTCTGAGGAGGCAGCTCTTATCCAGTTGTATTTTGAGTAACTTCTCACCTGAGGGGCTCATTTTTTGGCACTATATCACAGTGTTTCAGGGCTATTTATAAAGTTATCCAGTAATATATCAGACAGTGTTTCACCACTATTCATTAGGTTTTCACTGGCCATTCTTTGAGAAGTAGATGGCCTCTTCTTTCTTCCTAGTCTGTCTTAGCTTGGAAGCTCCACTGAAACCTGTCCACCATGGGTAACTCTGTTGACATTTGAAACACAGGTGACATAGCCTCCAGGCTCTCAGCAACATTCAAGACGCCACAGTACAACAAACCCACAGACAAGTTTGTCTCCCTTAGCTATTTCAATCTTCTCTGCTCATTTCCTGATCTCCCCCACCCTGCTCCCTCTCGGCCCAGCCCTGGGATGCAAACACCCACCTGGTTCAGGGTTGGCTTACTGCAGCCTGCCTCCATGCACATAAAACTCCCACCTTCTGCTGCTCGCTGGGTTTCATGCAGTATACCATTGCCCATTTTGACCTCTATTGAGAACCAGAGGCTTTTATTTTATAAGTTGGAATGATTTAGTAGCAGATATTCATCCAACTCTTCAATCCAGTTGCCATATTGAAATTGCCACTAGTATTCTGTGTATACTTTACTTGTTAATCTGTCACAGTGGCCTGGTACCCTTTGACTGTCTCTGTAATCAGTCAGTGTCAAGATAGTGTCATTGTGTTGATTTACTATCATAGCTGACTAAAGGCAACCGTGTAAAACACTGACATTTTATCTTCATCATTAGCTCTTGCTTCTTTTGACAACTTCCCCATTTCTTTAGTACATTCTCTGGATTCTCTGGATGAGCAGACTGGGTTGGGCTACACAGGACTTTTGAGTATAAAAGAAGCCAAACATTCATGTAGAAGTCATTGGACATCAGCTAAGTGTCATTATATAAGTGTGTTTACTAGATTTTAATAGAAATATGTGTAATAATGAGAATTGTACACTTGGTTCAAATGCCATTTTGAAAATATTTTAGGTAGGTTAAAATTTCACAGGGCTATTGATGATTACGTAAATCTTTAATGTCAGGCAATAATTTGATTTATCAAGTTATGCTTAAATATTTCATTTCAGCTGAGACCTAGTATTAAGTGGAGGATATATAATATATTATATATATAAATATATATATAATATATATATAAATATATATTATATATATATATAGTCTAGGCAGCCCTATACTGTAAAATTAGCAAATAATAATAACAGTAACATTTTAGGAATTAAATGATGAAACAAATTTCAAGGAATGTACATGATCAGTACCTCATTGAATTCTCAAAACACAGCATTTGAAGAAGTAGTTTCCTGGATAAGATAGCTAAGACTAGAAGAATTTAATAATTTAAGCAAGCTAGTTTGTAGGAAAATATATGGTACAAAAAGTTATTAAATTCATCATCATAGCAGACTGACTTGGGTTCATGCCCTAGCCTTAATATGTGCCTACAAATATGACTCTAAGGTAAAATATTTTCTGTGAGCCTATGCTTCCAAATCTGTAAAAACTGAAATAATTACCGAAAGGGTCGATTTAGACAAAATATTTTCTGTAGGATACATCATACCAAAAAATATCAGTTGTTGCTATTGCTGTTGTCCTGTGATTATTTTTATGAGTCTTCCTATGTTAATGTAGTTATTGATACAGTAAAATGAATAACCGTTTTTAATGAGGTGTTATTAAAATAATGAAAATATCAGAAATTATTCAGTTACCTAACAAGTTGGCAATGTTGTTGTTGTTGTTAAGCACCATTGAGTCTGCTCTGACTCATAGTGACCCAGTGAGCAACAGAAAGAAACACTGCCTGGTCCCGCACCAGCCTCAGGTACCTGAACCCATCATTGCAGCCACTGTATCAATCCATCTCTTTGAGGCCCTTCCTCTTTTTTACTGACCCTCCACTTTACCAAGCACGATATCTTCTCCAGGGAATGGGCCCTTCTGACAACATGACCATTTTAGCTCCCAAGGAGCATTCCGGGCGCACTTCCTCCAGGACAGATTTGTTAATTCTTCTGGAAGTCCATGGTACTTTCAGTGTAATAAATATCCACTTTACAATATTAGGCATATATCTTTTTCTTCCGATGTGAATATCTTGTAGAAGTAAGCAAAGCTGCTTATATGTTAAGTAAAGAAAGTACACAATTTTTTTTTTTTTTTTTAAATGACTATAGCTACATAGGGAGCTCTGGTAGTGTAGTGCCTGAGGCACTTCACTGCTAAACAGAAGGCTGGCGGTTAAAACCCATCAGCCACTCCTCGGAAGGAAGGTTGGACAATCTACTTCCATAGTGATAGTGCCGCAGAAACCCAAGGAAGGGTCACTATGAGTTGGGTCCAACTTGATGGCACATAACAACAACAACAGCATAGCTAAATAAAGTGTCTAGGAAATAGAAGAGAGCTCTCGTGGTATAACACCTAAGGCAATTGACTGCTAACCAGAAGGCTGGCAGTTCAAATCCACCAGCCACTCCTCAAAAGAAAGATTGGACAATCTACTTCTGTAGTGATGTTGTTATGTGCCATCGAGTCAGATTCGACTCACAGCAACCCTTCCTTGGGTTTCTGAAGCGGTGTCATGACAGAAGTAGATTGTCCAACCTTCCTTCTGAGGAGTGGCTAGTGGATTTGAACTGCCAGCCTTCTGGTTAGCAGTCAAGTGCCTTAGGCACTATACTAAGTAGTGATACCGCCTTGGAAACACAAGGAGGGGTTACTATGAGTTGAGTTGACTCAATGACAGTGAGTTTGGTTTGATATTTCTTGAGGAGAGAGGAACTTTCATTCCCTCCAGACAAAACTTACTGCTATAAGTTAATTATGACTCTTAGTGACTCAATAGGACAGAGTAGAACTTCCCCATAAGGTTTCCAAAGGTGTACATGATTATGTAAGCAGACTACCTCATCCTCCTGAAGAGTGGTTTGTGGGTTTGAACTGTCTACCTTTCAGTTAGCAGCTAAATATTTTAACCACTATGCCATGAGAGCTCCTGGAACTCTCATT
Organism: Orycteropus afer afer; assembly: GCF_000298275.1. NCBI lineage: Eukaryota > Metazoa > Chordata > Mammalia > Tubulidentata > Orycteropodidae > Orycteropus > Orycteropus afer. The sequence goes on from NW_006921591.1 coordinate 7,528,139, forward strand.
AGGTTGAAGGGAATTCCTTCTTTTCCATAAATAACAATAATTTAGTAGTAATGATAATATTGTTATAAAATTATGGAGAAAAGAGTGTCAAATTAGATTTGGGAACGTTATTGGAAAGTAAATTGGATATTGTATAAATTGAATGATTTATTAATACTTAAAAAAAAAAAAAAAACTCTGCCATCAAGTCAGACCCAACTCATTGCGACCCCTCCTTGGGTTTCCGAGGCTTAATTATATTATTTGGGTATGCCAGTTCTGGTGGCATAGTGCCTAAAACATTTGACTGCTAACCAGAAGCCTGGCAGTTCAAACCCACCAGCCACTCCTGGGAAGAAAGATTGGACAATCTACTTCCATAGTGATAGCAACTTGGAAACCCAAAGAGGGGTCACTATGAGTTGGATCCAACTGCAGGGCAGTGAGTTTTTGGGTATATAAAGAAATTTAAAAAATAAAAAAAAAGGTGGTTTGTGGCAAGAATCTGAGATAGTATGACCTCCATTGACAGATTTATCTAGGTAAAGATACAAAGAGATGCCCAGTGGTACAGTGGTTGAGAGCTCTGCTGCTAACCAAAAGGTCAGCAGTTTGAACCTATCAGCAGCTTCTTGGGAGAAAAGATGTGGCAATCTGCTTCCATAGTGATTTACAGCATTGCAAGCCCTATGGGGCAGTTCTACTATGTCCCACAGGGTCTTTATGAGTTGGAATTACCTTGATGGCAAAGAGTTTAAATATACAAATAAGAAAGTTTCTTTTCTTAGTATCAACACAAGAAGATGAAAAACAAAATAGATTAGATATTCACAACAAAATATCCTGTCCAGAATTGTCATTTTTATGAAGACTTTTACTTCTAGCTATGATCAAGAAGCCTACTGTCAGATTAATGTCCCTGGCTAAGAACAATTATGAAAACAGAATTAAAGACATAACTATTTTAAAGCATACAAGAGCAACCAAGGTAGCCAGGACTTGAAAGGTCAAAATCTCAGAGATAATAAAAACACTTTAATGAACCTTATATTCACACACAGTTTTTCACATTTGTCAATTCTAAATGTGGAATATGGGGTAAACAGAAAACAGTGACCTATAGTTGGACAGAGCTGTAATTGCTACCTAGACCACAAAGAAAAATATTAACATTTAGAGCTACCAATACAGAATGATATATAGAGCCGGTGTTCTGGAGGAAAGGATATATCAGTAAAATGAGCCAGATACTGTCAAGAAATTTCTCCCTTTATTAATTTATCTATGTATTAATTACTAACTTGTATGCATGGTATACACTATTAGAAAATACTTGTTTAGGATCTAAAAACTAACCAGTTATTTTGGTAGTCTTTCCATTTAAAGATGACAAAAATTGGAGTTTTGGTCCATCAATAAAAAAGAACACAATTTGAAACTCGTAAAAGAAATATAGACAAACTTCAAATAGAACAAACTCAACTATATCAATATTATCTAACTATACCATCTGTCACAGGAAAGTAAATCCTTCCTTGAGAAAGAAACATTTTCCAGGATGTCTACCATTTTTGCTATATAATGTCTGGCATTCAATTAAAAATTATCAGGAATATAAGGAATAGGGCTGTGGTAGTTGTGTGTCAGCTTGGCTGGGCCTGGTTTTGAGTGTCTCAGCAGCTGGATGTAGTGATTCCACTTCATGAGAGTGGTAGTCAACTCCATGAAGGAATCTACTGGAGCATTTGAGTAGCTACCTTAGGCATGTGGTCAGCTTCCAGTATATAAGAGGCAGCTTGGGGGAAGGTCTTGAGCTTTTTGGCATGCTTAGACCCTGCGTGTACCCAAGTCTTCTTTCAGCAGTCTGCCATGTTTCTTGCTAATCTTGGAACTGTCTCTGGACTTGAACTAGTGGCCTGCCATGTTGTTCCGTAATCTTGGAACAATGCTATTTTACTTTCAACCTTGGATTTGTCAGCTTCAGCAGCCAGAAGCTGCCTAAGTGAAGAGACACCTCCAGTTCCAGTGGACCAGGAGCAAGAGGTAGAGCTGAAGCCCAAGGTTGAGGGGCTTTCACCCATCTCCTAGAGCTGGCACCTTGACCTCAGACTTCTATCCTCCTAAATTGTAAGAAAATAAACCATAAGGAAATAACTTTAATTAGAAATATAGATAATTCTGCCATAGAACTTTATAATATAAGAAATTCAAAGTATATATTAAAAATGAAAAAATACAGTAAGTGAAATGAAAAATTTAGCAAATGGCTGTAACAGCACATTAGACCAACTAAAGAAAAGATTAGAACTAGAAGATAGATATATTGAAACATAAATTATGCCCTTTCCAAAAAAGTTAATCAAATAGAATGTAGAAATTTTCAAATTACAGTATTTATACCACATGATAGCAAAATTTTTCTTAAGATAATTTAAAAAAAAAATGTTGCAGTTCTATATTAACAGGTAACTACCGGAAGTTCAAGCTGAATTAAAAGAGAATTGGAGATGAGGTATATCATTGCTAATATCAGAAGGACTTTGGCCCAAAACAGGGAATAATAAAAAGATAGTTACCTGTGTTTTATTGACTAAGTGAAGGCATTCAGTTTTGTAGATCATAACATATTTTGGATAACATTGCTAAAGACTTCTAGAACACTTAATTGTACTCAAGTGGAACCTGTACATGGATCAAGAGATAATTATTTGAACAAAGCAAGGGGATACTCTGTGGCTTAAAACAAGAAATAATGTGCTATAAGGTCATATTCTTTTACCTTATTTATTTGATATATATGCAGAAGAAATAATCCAAGAAACTGTAATGTATGAGAAACCACACAGCATCAGGATTGGAGAAAGATTTATTAACAAATGAGATATGCAGAAGACAAAACCTTGCTTGCCAAAAGTGAAGATGACTTGAAAAGCTTACTGAGTAAAGTAAAATACTATGGCCTTCAATGTGGATTACACCTCAACATAAAGAAAAAAAAAATTCTTACAACTGTACTAATAAACATCATGACAAATCAACAATCAATGCCCATTGAAACAGTAGCCCAGAAATTAAACAATGTATTGCATTGTTCTCCAAAAGGTCTTCTCCAAAAGGTCTCTTTAAAATGTTAAAAACCAAAGATGTTATTTAGATGACCAAGACACACTTGATCCAAGCCATGATAGTTTCAGTGGCTTCATATGCATAAAAAAGCTGGACAATGAAAAAGGAAGACTAAAGAAGAATTAACACATACAAATGCCATATTGTTGTTGTTGTTGTTATGTGCCGTCGAGTCAGCCCGACTCATAGCAACTCCTCCTTGGGTTTCCGAGGCAGTATCACTACAGAAGTAGGATTGCCCAACCTTCCTTCCGAGGAGTGGCTGGTGGGTTTGAACCGCCAGCCGTCTGGTTAGCAGGCAAGTGTCTTAGCCACTATGCTACCAGAGCTCTATATTAGCAAAGAATATTGAATGTAACATGGACTGCCAGAAGGCTGAATAGATCTGTCTTGGAGGAAGTAAACAAGAATTTTCCTTCGGAGCAAGGATGGCTTGCTTACTTTGGACATGTTATCAGCAGGTACCAATAGCAAGAAGACAACATTGTACTTGATAAAGTAGAGAGTTAGAGAAAGAGAGAGACCTTCAGTGAAAATCTACAACAATGAGCTCAAATATAGCAGTGATTGTGAGGATGGTGAGGAGCTCTGATAGTGTAGTGCTTAAGGCATTTGACTGCTAACCAGAATGCTGGCAGTTCAAATCCACCAGGCACTCCTCAAAAGGAAGTTGGGCAATCTACTTCCATAGTCATACTGGCTTGAAAACCCAAGGAAAGGTCACTATGTGTTGGATCTGACTCCACAGCAGTGAGTTTGGTTTGGTTTGATGAGGATGGTGCAGGGCAGGGCAAGATTTGATTCCATTCTCCTTAAGGTCGCTATGAGTTGGAATTGATGCTAGAACACCTAACAACAATATAATCCTAATGCAGTTGTTTGCATCTGAGTTGATTCTCACTCGTAGTGACCCTGTAGAACAAAACACTACTGCCGCAGAGGGTTTCAAAGTTATAAATCTTTATGGAAGCAGACTGCCACATCATTTCTCCCTGAGATAGAACCATTGATCTTTCAGTTAGCAGCCAAATGGTTAGCCACTGAGACACCAAGGTTTCTGCCAACAATAACAAGAAATAAAAAATAATGATGGGGAATACAGAAAAAAGACCATAAGATACCTATAAAACATGATGAAAGTTCTGACATATATGTAATTGGATCCAGTGAGGACAGAGAGAGTAAATGGGATCAGACAAAACAACTGAAGGCAATGAAGGAGAATATTCCAAAATAGATAAACACTTCAAACAAAATTGAGTTTACAGATCTAAGCGATATGAATACAAGAAAATTAAGATTAGACATATTAAAAACAAAGGAAACCTTGTGGAAATTAAAAGATACATCAAATTAAATTCATTACATAAATAATACAAATGGTAGGAAGGTGAATAAATTTGAAGTGTTAAAAGATTCTTGCATTGTCTGGGAAATGGGCATTGTGTTGGATAGGGTTCTCTAGAGAAACACAAAAACCAGCAAAGTATATATATATATATATATATATATATATATATATATATATA
>NW_006921591.1:7533117-7535560 GCF_000298275.1 Orycteropus afer afer
GCAGGGCCGCCGAGAGATGGGGCCTGGAGTCGTCTGGTTCCCGCAAGCGCAGCAGAGCCGGGAGAATCAGAACCGACACGCCGAGCCGTCGTTCCCAACAAAGAAAATAAATCCAAAAGGCTCCTCTGGGACGCGCAGCGAGCTGCTCGCTCCAGGAAGCATATATCTGGAATGCTGTTTTTCCAGTTTGTTCCTCAGATAGTATTACAGGTAGGCCACACCCCTGGGGAAACTCCCCCTAGACTGACCGGCCGCTTAGGACATAGTCATGTGATCCATCATGAGAAACAACACTCACAAGTGAAGTCCAGCCAAGTTGACAGATCTTCAACTATCACAGGCATAGTTATAGTTTAATGTGAACTCTAGTAAGTAATGGAGGTATGTTATCTCTAGAGAAAATAATAAAATAATGCAAAAGAAATTAATAGAAAGAAAAACATAAAAACTTAATTGGAAAGAAAGCATGAAAGGAGAAAAGGAACAAAAATAGATGGAAAAACTATAAAATAGTAATATAGTAGCTTGGAAAAATAACAATGAGTTATCATAAATGAAAATGGACTAAATACTCCAATTAAAAAAAGTTGCATCGTATAAAAAGTAAAATTAAATTATATACTGCTTAAAAAAGACACATTTTTAAACATAAGAACACCAAATGTTTGAAAGTAAAATTATAATAAAATATATATTGTACAAACATCAAATCATAGAAATGAGTTTTTGCTATATTCATATCAGAATCAATAAAAGCTAAAGTAGAAATTGTCATAAGCTACAGAATAACATTTCGTAGGGACAAAAGGGCTAATTCAACAGGAATATAAAATAAGTCCAAAGTGTATTTATTAATATCATGGCCTAAATATTAATTTTAAAAAAGAAGCTGATAGAAATAAAAGAAAAAAATAGAAAAATCAGTAAAGTGAAGATATTTTTCCTCTATTAGTAATAGTATTAGAAGATAAATATAAGCAATTATATGAAAAGAGTGAAAATACGATAAATTAATTTGATCTAATTGTCACTGATGTAGCTACTGAAGAATACAAACTATTATCTAGTACATGTGGAACATTTACCAAATGTGACTATATGGTATGTTATAGTGTAAGTCTTACAAATTTCAAAAACTGAAATTATAGAAGACATGATCTTTAAAAAAGCAATAAAACATTTCCACATATTTGGAATTTAACTAATCTACTTTTAAGATTAAAAAAATGAGTCATGACAAAAATCTTAAAAGCATGAACAAATAATGAAATGCAACATATCAAAACTTGTGCTGCACTGGGTATTATTTTGTTCAAAAAGAATAGAGGAATAGTAGAAAAGAAAAAGCTTCAGTATACATTGCATATACACATATGTAACATGTATATGTTACATATGTGTATATGCAATGTATACTAAAAATGCTACAGCAAATGTCATACTTAATGGTGAATATACATATACAGCAATGTGTACTCTGGCTTTTTCTTCTCCTTTCTATTATTCCTCTACTCTTTTTTTAAAAAAATAATATCCAGTGCAAGCTATAAATAGAATAGAAGCTCTGATAGTTTAGTGCCTAAGGCACTTGATTGCTAACCAGAAGGCTGGTGGTCCAAACCCACCAGCCACCCCTTGGCAGGTAGGTTGAGTAATCTACTTCCATAGTGATACACCCTTGGAAACCCAAGGAGGGGTCGCTATGAGTCAGAGACACCTCTACAGCACATAACAGCAATGACAACAATATAAATAGAATAGAAAATTAAGTGCAAAGAAAGCAGGAAAATAATGAAGATAAAACCAAACCAAACCAAACTCATTGCCATCAAGTTGGATCCAACTCATAGCGACCCCTTCTTGGGTTTCTGAGACAGTTAACTGGAAAGCAAACATATAACAGAAAACATCAGCAAAATCCTAAATTGGTTCCTAAAAAAGTAATGCAACTAATAATCATCTAGTAAAGCTGATTACTAGTAAAAGTAAATATTAATGATACATATATGTGAAATAAGATATCACCTCAGACATTACAGATATCAATGATACAAAATGATATTATATTTAACTTTCTTCCAGTCACTTAAAAAAAAAAAGGTGATACGCACACTACCTTTAAAATTGCTCCTAAAACTGATTAAAGAAAAAAAAAAAGAGAAAATCTGAATAGTGCTATATAAATGAATAGATTCTGAAATTAAAACATCACCATATATTGTTTCAGTGGTGAATTCTTTCAATTTTAATTTAATTTAATTTAATTTTTTTTTATTTATTGTGATTTGGGTGAAGATTTACAGAGCAAATTCACTTTCCATACAGCAGTTCACATATACTTTATCTCAAGTCATTGACTACAGTTTACCACAATGCAACAGCTCCCCTCCCACTTCTTCTCCATAGTACCACTTCCCAGTGTCCATCCCTCCATACTCTCTTG
>NW_006921591.1:7541614-7542393 GCF_000298275.1 Orycteropus afer afer
ATCCTTTGAAGATACCTAAAGATAATTATTTTGAATTCCTTATCAGAGAGTTCAAATGCTGCTTCTTTGTCAGGGATGTGTTCTGGGTCTGTATCCTGCTCCCTTGTTTCTACTACTTTATCCTGCTTCTTTGTGTGGACTCTGATGGTCTGTTGTTTCCAGGGCATCGTGACATTGTTGTATTTAGATCTCTGTTAACTGTTTGTGAAGAGCAACCAAGGGTGGTTGACGCTTTTCTTGATGGTTTTTTATCATTGGCCCATTGGTGGAGAAGTAGGAAGTGGCTCTCACTCAGTAAGTGAAGTCGCAGGAGGTGTGGGTGTAGTTGTGTTTTGTGGGGACTGTTGTTCTCTCCCACTCAGTTGGACACAAATTACAATTGAATAACCATCAAAAAACTAAAAGCCCATGGACGAAAAACACACTATGTAATCGCACATGAACAATAGCCAAAAAAAGAGAAAAGGGGAAAAAAAAAGAAAAAACAAGCAAACCTGCAATATCTGGGGATAGGGCACTAAGAAAGAAAAAAATATATATATAGCGAAGGAGAATAATAAATGAAGAAAAAAAATAGGAAGATTGCAAAAAGAAAAACAAGGAATGGTGTTAGTCATGAGAAAAAAAAATGGGGAAAAGAAAATAAACAAACAAAAAACAAAGAAACAAACAAACAAAAAGAAACCCTTAAATTGGAGGTGGGGGGCAGAATTTCAACCAGGCACAGGAAAAAGAAAACTGCTGAAAACTAGGACCTGGTAGGGGAAGATTAAGAATAA
>NW_006921591.1:7543279-7549094 GCF_000298275.1 Orycteropus afer afer
CGCAGCTCCGTATGTCTCCTTTTTTGGTATTTTCATGCAAATTCTTCTGCTAGTTGGGGTTTAGTCTACTTCTGTATCCTTCCCTTCAAGTCTCAGGGGTCCAAGATTATCTTCTGTGTCTGTGTTTATTGGTTTCCCTTTTCTTTGTTGAAGAGGGTATGTGCAGTCCTTCTGCCTAGTCCAACATCTTGCAAGAACTCCTCTTTCAGTTTTTAAAAGAAGCAGGAATCCTATACAAATGTGTAACATAGAGGAAAAAAAGAAAATATTAGCAAACAATTTTATTGGGCCAATGTAAATATGATATCAAAACCTGAAGGGGAACAGGAATAAAAATCTCTCTCATTATATTATATGCAAAAATTTTAAACCAAATATTAACAGATTGAATCCCATGAATATGTGGTATGCTTATGTAGTAGTACAATTTTGGTTTATACCAGAAGTGAAAGATAAATTTAACATTTGAAAGTCAGTCAGTATTCACCAAGGTATTGGACAAGAGATAAATCATGACTTTCTTGTTACATGCAACAGAATCATTTGATAAAAATTAAACGTTCATTCTCGACAAAAGGTCTTATCTAATAGGGATAGTATAGGCCTTCCTTGTATAATAAAGTGCACCTAAAAATGCTACAGCAAATATCATACTTAATGGTGAAATATGGAAACTTTTCCCTTAACATTTTGAAGAAGATAAAAATGATTGTTATCACCACTTCTATTCAACATAGTAGTGGAGAGCTTTTTGTTTGTTTTTTAACATGTTGAGTAAAGTAAGAAAAATAAAAGTCATAGAATTAGAAATAAATAAATAAAATCTTTATTATTTATAGATGACAGATTGTATATGTAGAGAATTTAAAAAATCTACAGATGAGGCATTGGAGTCAATATATAATTGTTATTTACCTAGTTATAAAATTAATATATAAATTTAAGTTGATATATTTATGCCAGGAAAAAGCAAATAAATGACATTTTAAAATTTACATTTTAAAATACAGCATTTACAATTGCACCAGCAGTTTTCTAACAGCTAAGAATAAATAAATCAGAAGATGTATAAATTCTCCATACAGAAATCTCTAAAATATAAAAACCTATTGCCATCAAGTCAGTTCTAAATTATAGCGACCATATAGGACAGAGTAGAACTACCCCATAGGGTTTCCAAGGCTGTAAATCTTCACTGAAGCAGATGCCATGTCTTTTTCTCATGGAGAGGCTGGGGGTGTTCCAGCCCCTGACTTTTCCGTTAGCAGCCTAGCACTTATCCACTGTGCCAGCAGGACTCCTCCAAAATACCGTTAAGTAGAATCAAAGATGATCCAAATAAATAGAACAATATACAATGTTTATGGATTGGAAAACTTGATAGGAACAGGTGTGTCAAGTCTCCCAAACTGTTACATAGCTTCAAAAGAATCTCAATTAACTTTGTAAGAAAAGGTTGAAAATATGTTTCTAAAATGAGTATGAAATAAAATGGGTCAGTGTTAATGAAGATCATCTTGAAGAACAGTTAATGGGCTTATGCTAACAGACTTCAAAACTTATTATAAAACTAATTAAAGTAGTGTAGTGTTGGAGGGTCAATGAAGAAGGCGAATGCCCTCAACAAGATAGATTGAAACAGTGGCTGCAACCGTGGGCTCAGGTGTAGCAAAGATCATGAGGCTGACACAGGACTGGGCAGTGTTTCATTCTGCTGTGCATAGGGTCGCTATGAGTTGGAGACTACTTGACGGCATCTAACAACAACAATAGTGTTGGCAAAAGAGTCCTGGTTTTTATTGTTAAAACACTGACTAATAGTTACTCTGCAGGAGAAAGACATGGCAGTCTGCTTCATTAAAGATTTACTGTCTTGGAAACTCTGTTAACCCTATGAAGGCAGCTCTACTTTATCCTTACAGGTCAATATGAATCAAAATTGACTTGAATGCGTTTTTTTTTTTTTTTTTTTTAAGTTTTGACAAGTACACAAATGACTATTAGAGAAGAAAAAACTCAAAACAAACTGCCGTAACTGCCGTTGAGTCAGATCTGATTCATTGCGACCCCTCCTGAAGAATAGAGAATCTAAAAAGAGAACTACGTGTATGCAGTCGTCTAATTTACTCTAAGGGAGCTCTGGTAGCATAGTGACTAAGGCACTTGACTGCTAACCAGAAGGCTGGCAGCCACTCCTCGGAAGGAAGGTTGGGCAATCTACTTCCTTAGTGATAACGCCTCAGACACCCAAGGAGGGGTGGCTGTGAGTTGGATCCCACTCCATGGCACATAACAACAACAACAATTTACTCTAGAGGTTCCACTGTCATAATTTTTGACAAAATAAAAATGAATTTAAAAAGAAAAAGCAAACAACTGTTACCTGATACCATACAGGTAATCAATTTCAAGTGGATTATTGACCTAAATTGAGAAACGTGAAATAATAATAACTCTTCTAGAAAACATAGGAGCATATTCTTAGGACACTGTGGTGTCTTTTTTTTTTTTTTTTAATAAGAAGACATAGCACAGCTATCAGAAAAAAAATGTGATTTTACTGATTAAATTTTAGAATTTCTGTTCATCCAAGAACATCATTGGCTAATGAAGCCACAGTACTGAAAAGGTATATGTAACACATTATTTCCAAAGAATTCATTCAAAATATTAAAAAAGTACAAATTATTTAGAGAAAACAGAGAAAAATAATAGACAAAAAAATTATTAAATGGCTAGTTCTCTTTAAGATATGCACATGGAAAATAAGCAAATAAAAAGTTGATTAGTATCATTTATCATTAAAAAAAAAAAATTAAAGCATCTTCATCAGAAGGACTAATACTAAAGTGTCTGACAAATAATGTGACTGTGTGGAGTAATTAGAAAGACCGTAGTAATATTTGTATGAAGCAATACCTAGAAATAATCTAAATGAATGTTAATTAAAAATGCAACAGATATATCAATTTTTGTATAGCACAGTATTGATTATGCTCAGTAATTTTTAAAAATTGCTTCCAAAATATCAAGGATGAATAACACATATAATGAAAAATGGAATAATAAAATACATATTTTATAATTCCATTTTTTATTAAGTGCAAAAGTAGATAAAACTAAAATGTCCCAGTAGAAGTCAGCTAGTAGTTATACTGGGGAGGAAAAAGGAAAATAAGGGTAGTGACTGGGAGGGCCCATGAAGGGAGCTTTTATAATTTTATGTTTTAGTCTTTGTTATTTTTTACTTTATAAAAACTACTTGAGGTACATTTATAATTTATGTACTCTATAACACATATGTTATACTTCAGTTTTGTTTTTTGTTTGTTTGTTTGTTTGTTTTAAATAGGTTAACATTGCTTTCAAGTTATATACTCTGTTATTTAGGCCTAAATTCATTTACAATGAATCACCCTTCACAATCTGTTATATTTTAAGAATTAATTGTTTTTCTAAGTTATGTTTCAATCTCTTTCTTACAGTCCCTAGTGGTATTTTCTTTTAGTTCAAAGAAACTCCAGTGAAGCACTATGTTTAAAAATATATGTGTATATATATTTGATTCTTAAAGAAAAAGGATGCATCTTCTCTTATTTTTCAGAGAATAATTGGTAAATTTACAGACTTTATTTTACTGGCAACAGTTGATTTGCTATTGTTATGCAAAAACACAAAGTGAATTTGGTTACTATTATGTTCAAACAAAATAATAACTTCTGGTTATAGTTAGTTAAAATGTCATGTTACATTATGTTGCAAGCAATCTTATGGCAGCTGTAATTTAAAAGGTGTCATTTAAGCATCTGACCTGTTTTAAAATGTCAAAGCAACAATTAAACTATCCAATTATACTTTTACGAGGGGGGAACAGATTTTGAGATTTGCATTACTCACTTGTAAACATCAAGCTCAACTAAGGTGCAAATTGCTTATTTTATTTAGTTGAATTTAAAACAGAGATGTGTTGCATTGATAGGTGTAATCTAATGTGTCTATGCTTGATTTAGGGAACTCTGGTAGCATAGTGGCTAAGACACTTGCCTGCTAACCAGACGGCTGGTGGTTCAAACCCACCAGCCACTCCTCGGAAGGAAGGTTGGGCGATCCTACTTCCATAGTGATACTGCCTTGGAAACCCAAGGAGGGGTCGCTATGAGTCGGGTTTGACTCGACGGCACATAACAACAACAACAATGCTTGGTTTAGATGAACATATTTGAAAATGGCACTACCCAGGTATAATCTGGCTGCAAAAGAAAGGAAAAAAAAAATTCAAAGACACATCCTAACACCTTCTCTGGAAAACATAGATTGTTGTTTTTCTGGTAGAATTATTTCTGATGTTGAAGAAAAAAAAATTTCCTCTAGCATTAATAGAGTCATATTTTTGTCTTTGCTTTTTAGTTGTATTTTTTTTAAAAGGTCAGAGTAGATTCTCTTATTTGCTTTCTTATGTTTTCCAATCAGATTAATTATAGATTCAGATCCATTATAATGTGTTTAGTTTTAGAATAGTTAGAAGAGACTCTGTTTTAAAAGGTAAAATGCACTTATTAACAGTTTGTCCCATGCCAGATAATGTGTTAAGTCATTGCATACACTAATTTCTTTAACCCTCACACCACCACTATGAAATTAAAAACAAAAAAACAAAAAATAATATTGTTATCAAGTCAATTCCAACTCATGGTGACCCTATAGGACAGAGTAGAACTGCCCCATAAGGTTTCCTGTGCTGTAATCTTATAGAAGAAGATTGGTACTTCTTTCTCCTGCAGAGCTGCTATGGGTTTGATTTGTTAACCTTTACAGGTTAGTAGCCAAGTGCACCTACAAGGTCCTTCCACTGTAAAGTAGACATTAATTTATCCATATTTTACAGCATTCAGTTGAGCCTTAAATGTTAAAGTAAATTCCCTAATATCATATAACTGGAAAGTGAAGGAGCTGGACCACTGTCCCACAATCTTTTGGCCTTACTATATAGGTTAACCTGTATATCATAGATTAAGATATATTTTGCACCAATGGGAGTTATAAACAAGAAACCTTGAGAGGAAGAGAGACCTGGAAAAAACAGTTGTCACATTAATTCAATAAGTGATATTTTTGGAAGTAGAATATCACCAGGCCTTTTGTCCAAGGCACCTCTGAGTGGACTAGAACCATCAACCATCCACTTACCAGCCAAATGTGTTCACAGTTTGCACTACCCAGGGCTGGCGGTTCAAATCCACCAGCCACTCCTCGTAATGAAGATGGAGCAACCTACTTCTGTGGTGATACTGCCTTGGAAACCCAAAGAGGGGTTGCTATGAGTTGGGTCCGACTCGATGGCACATAAAAACAACAACAAATATATGGCATAAATTGACCATCAAGCATAACCCAAAATGCACAAGAGAGACTGTTTAATGGGACCTTCTGAAAATTAAATTTGTATGTGCTTCCAAAGACTTCTCCAAAAGTGTCAAAAGAGAACCTACAGATTGGGAAAAAATATTTGGTAATGACATATCTGACAAGGGACTTATCTCTAGAACTTATAGAAAACTCCAACACCTCAATAACAAAAAGACAAACAATCCACTTAAAAAATGGACAGAAATCATGAATAGACACTTCATCAAGGAGGATATTCAAGTGGACAAGAAACATGAAGAAATGCTCATGATCATTACCTCTTGTTGTTGCTGTTGTTATGTGCCATCGAGTCAGACCTGATTCATAGTGACCCCTCCTTGGGTTCCCAAGGCAGTATCACTACAGAAGTAGATTGCCCCATCTTCCTTCCAAGGAGTGGCTGGTGGGT
>NW_006921591.1:7549729-7558311 GCF_000298275.1 Orycteropus afer afer
GGGTTTGAACCGCCAGCCTTCTGGTGAGCAGGCAAGTGTCTTAGCCACTATGCTACCAGAAAGGAGGACATTATGCTCAGTGAAATAAGTCAATCACAGAAGCACAATGATTGTATTACTCCATTATTGTAAAAGTTAAGGAAAGGTATATATGGAAGGAAATTTTCTTTGTTGGTTACCAGGGGTGGGAGAGGACGGGAGGGAACACTGTTAGATAGGTAGAGATAAGTGAAGAGAAGGGCAATGTACCAAATTTGAGTGATCAACATTACTCAAATGGAAAAGAAAGACATAGAGAGGTACATGTGAGGTACAAACAATAAAGATGAACCCTTTTGCCCATAGAGTACTGTGTTGTACCCTGGTGGATAGATGGGTGGACAGGCTGAACTAGTAGGCATGTCTATGAAGTGGGGAGTATACCCAAGATCATGTATAGGGTTGGAAGACAGTGGTCCTATAAATTTATTTTCATGATCTGAATTCCCAGGTATGTAGTAGAGCTGACAAGGGGCAAGGTTGTAGTCACTCCTTTGTCACAGCCAGCTACCCAGAGGGATCGAATAGTTGAACCTGTGGGCTCCAGACCATAGTCACAGGGGACATCAAGCTCAACTGGCATAACATACTACACAAAACATTGTTCACCTCCTACTTTGGCGAGTAACGACTGGGATCTTTAAAGCTTGCAAGTGGCCATCTAGATGTAACGATGGGTCTCTCCTTGTTCAGGGCAAAGAAGAATGAAGAAAACCAAAAGTCATGGAAACCATTAGTCCTAGTGACTGGTACTCCATGCAATCTTCAGCCTATATGACTACGAGACCAGAAGAAATAGGTGGTGCCCGGCTACCACTGTCAACCATTTGGAGGGATATCTATGCAGAAGAGCCTGGATAGAGAGGAAGAACAATGTGGAACAAAACTCAAAATAATTTGGAGAAAAAAAAGAAGGGTGGACCAGGTTTGTTGGTCTGATAGAGCCTGGTACATCCACTGAGACTATGGCCTGAGCTGCCCTTCAGGTCTGGAATTGAACCCACACCTGTGGCTTCCAGCCAAACAATAGATAGGCATATGAGTTGAACATTTATCTGAGGTAGATACGTTTCTTGGAGAGAATAATCATGGAAAAGAAGGGCTGCTTATGCACAGGGAGACAGCTCGGGGTAGGAGTGCATGAAGAAATAGACACAGGGAAGAGGTAATTATTGGGAGGAAGTGGGAAGGGTGCTGTTACATTATGTTAAATTGTGGTCAATGTCATGAGACAAAGTGTACTTGAACTGCTGTATGGAAAGTGAATTTGCTCTGTCAATTTTCACCCAAATCAAAAAAAAAAAAAATAGAAACCTAGGTTAACATTTACCCCTAACCTTGGCAATATTAAAAAGGTGAGTGAAAATAAATTCTAAAATATGCCCATAATAAAACAAAAAAGAAACTAAACTTATTGCCATGGAGTCAGTTCCAAGTCATAGTGACCCCTCCTTGGCTTTCTGAGGTGGTATTTCTATGGTAGATTGCCTAGTCTTCCTTTCAAGGAGTGTCTGGTGGGTTTGAACCACCAGCCTTCTAGTTAGCAGTCTAATGCCTTACCCACTATACCACCAGAGCACCTATGTCCATAATAGATAACCCTTAAAGGGCTTTTGGGATCTTGGAATATAGTGATCAATATTTACTGTATTAGAAATGAAAATGATTTTTGAAACTTTTTATAAAATATTGTTAATATATTTAAAACAATAAAATGATCAATGTAAATATAATGTACAATGAAAACTAGCAATCCTAAAAAAAAAAAAAAAAAAAGGAAGATTGGCTTATTTTTTCTCTGGGCAAATTTGTTTAAGTTTAAATTCTGGTTTAATGGAAGGCTGGATTTTCACATCTGCTCCTATATTAATTCTTTCACAATAGATTGTTTTGGTTGAAGTATATGAAGTAATTACAGATTCATTGAAATACATAGAGATGGGAGAAGTATTTTAACTTTTTCAGATAATTGTAGATATTCTGCTTTGATATTCTTGAACACTTCAAATGGTAGTTTTTCAAAGTTTAGTTGCAGTGTAAAATCTAAAACCTTATCAATGAGCTTTCCATACCTTGTTATTTAAAATTCAACTATCATTACTAATATTTTTTTTCGTGTATGGAAATTATGGTTAATATTGCTATTTTTATTTACAAGAGATAGTTTTATTATTATCTTAAATGGATTAATAACATTTTATTAAAATTCTCAAAAATTAATTCTAATTTTAAATATAATAATTATTGATATTTATAAACCAAACAATAATTTTTGGATTTTCAATAATTTTTTAGAATGTCCAACTGTGACTTCTACTATCTGAACTTTGTTGCATTTTACACTTTGAATGCATCTTTTTATCCAAGGATGATTCTGTAACATCATGAGACACTCATTCAGAAAATATTGATTCACTTAGTTATGCAAATCTTACAAATGCTTATGGATTTATAAACAATATTTGAAATAATAACAATAATAAAGACATTGGTTAATATAATCTATGATCACTTTCAAAAAGTCCTTATGTATTCAGAAGTGGCAAAACTCAAGGTGAAGAATACAAGTTTCCCAAAATTCACCATTTTTCTTGAATGATCAAATTTTATCATTTTTAGTAAGTACACTCTGTTGTAGTTTTTTTGACCTTTTCTTTTGGAATTGAGGGTATGATTTCATTCATTTTCACAAAAAAATGTCTCTCAAATACTTATGTCTGATAAACTTTTTTTATTTTTTGTAATTTGGGTGAAAAGTTACAGAGCAAATTCACTTTCCATACAGCAGCTAACACACACTTTGTCTCATGACATTGGCTACAATTTACAACAGTGCAACAGCTCCCCTCTGACTTCCTCCCTAGAGTTACTTCTTCCCAGGGTCCTTCCCTCCATGCACTCCTGCCCCCTGAGCTGTCTCCCTGTGCATAGACAGCCCATCTATTCTCCCATGATTGTTCCCTCCAAGAGATGTATCTATCTAACGTAAATGTTTAGCTCATACGCCTGTCTTTTGTTTGGCTGGAAACCACAGGAGTGGGTTCAATTTCAGACCTGAAGGGCAGCTAGGGGCCAAGTTGCAGAGGTTCCATCAGGCTCTATCAAACCTGGTCCCTTTTTTTTTTTTTAATGATTTTGAGCTTTGTTCCACATTATTCTCCCAGTTTATCCAGGATCTCCTACATAGATCCCCCTCTGAATGGTTGACAATGTTAGCTGGGCACCATTTAGTTCTTCTGGTCTCATAGTCATATAGGCTGAGGATCACATGGTGTACCTGTTGCTTGGAATAATTATTTCCATGAATCTTTGGTTTTCTGCATTCTTTGCTCTGGACAAGGAGAGACCCATTGTTGGATCTAGATGGTCTCTTGCAAGCTTTTAAGATTCCAGTCGCTACTCGCCAAAGTAGGAGGTAGAAAAAAAAAAAATGTGTACTATGGTATCCCAATTCAGCTTGATGTCCCTTGCGACTATGGTCCTAAACCTACAGGTCCAAACCACTCACTCCCTCTAGGTAGCTTGCTGTGGTCAAGAAGTGACTACAACTTTGTGCCTTGTCAGCTCTACTATATACCTGTGAATTCTTACAGAACCTACCAATACACTTGTAGAAAAATTGTCTGCCAACCCTATACATTGTCTTGGGCACAGTGCCCCCTCCATAGACATACCTAATAGTTGAGCCTTTCCGCTCATCTGTCCACCTGTACATCCATGTTTGCCTTCACTGAGAACACAGTATTGCATATGCAAAAGGGTTCATCTTTGTTGTCTGTACCTCCCATGCACCTCTCTATGTCTTCCTCTTTCTCAATGCTACCATGTTAATCACTTACATTTGGTACATTGCTCTTCTCTTCACCTAAATCAATACTTGTCTCTACCTATCTAACAGTGTTCCCTCCCCTCCCGTCCCACCCCTAGTAATCAACAAAGAAAATTTCCTTCCATATCTAAACTTTTACTTGACTTTTTACAATAATACAATATTTGTCCCTCTGTGATTAACTTATTTCCCTCAGCATAAGTTCTCCAAGTTCATCCACGTTATGGGGTGTTTTGAAGATTCTGCATTATTCTTTAGGGTTACATAGTATTCCATTGTGTGCATGTACCACAGTTTAGTTATCCATTCTTCAGTTGATGGACACACCTGGGTTGTTTCCATATTTTTGCTGTTGTAAATAGTGCTGCAATGAACATTAGTGTTCATATATGAGTGTTCATATATCTGTTCTTGCCCTGGCTCTCACTTCTTTAGTGATATATACCTAGTAAGGGAATTTCTGGGTCAAATGGTATTTCTAGTTCCAACTTTTCAAGGAATTGCCATACTGTTTTCCACAGTGATTGTGTCATTTCACAGCCTCAACAGCAGTATGTAAGAGTCCCAATCCCTCCCCATCCTTGCCAGCATTTGTTATTTTCTCTCCTGTTGAAATTTGCTACTAGTGCTGGAGCAAGATGATATCTCGTTGTTGTTTTGATTTCATCTCTCTAATGACTAATGATTGTAAGCATTACTTCATATGTTTCTTGGCCTCCTGAATATCCTCCTTGATGAAGTGTCTATTTATGTCTTCTACCCATTTTTAATTGGATTATTTGTCTTTTTGTTTTTGAGGTATTGGAGTTTTCTATAAATTCGACAGATAAGTCCCTTGTTAGATACGTCATTGCTGAATATTTTTCCCAATCTGTAGATTTCCTTATGACTCTTTTGAAGAGGTCTTTGGAAGCACATAAAAATTTAATTTTTAGAAGGTCCATTTACCTAGTTTCTCTTCTGCCATTTTTGCATATTGGGTTATGCTTGTTAATCTATTTATGCCATATATTAAACCAAAACCAAACTCACTGCAGTCAAGTCCATTCAGCTCACAGTGACTCCTCTTTGTGTTTCTGAGGTGGTATCTCTGTGGAAGTAGATTGTCCAATCTTTTTTCCAAGGAGTGGTTGGTGGGTTTGAACCACTACCCTTCTGGCTAGCAGTCAAATGCCTTAGGCATTACACCACCAGAACTCCCATAACATATATATTAGGACCCATATATTTACCCCTAGTTTTTCCTTGAGTAACTTTATAGTTTTAGGTTTCACATTTAAGTCTGATCCATCTGGAGTTAGTTTTTGAGTATGGTGTGAGGTGCAGATCTTGTTTCATTTTTCTGCAAATGAATATCCAATTTTGCCAGCACCGTTTATTAAACAGACGTTCTCTTCCCCATTTAATGGATTTTGGCCCTTTGTCAAAGATCAGCTGACCAATAGGTCAATGGATCTATTTCTGGGTTCTCAATTCTATTCCATTGTTTTATGTGTCTGTCGTTGTACAATTACCAGGCAGTTTTGACTACTGTGGCTTTATAGTAGGTTTTGAAATCCAGCAGTATGGGACCTCCTACTTTGTTTTTCTTTTTCAATAGTGTTTTGCTTATCCAAGGTCTCTTTCCTTTCCATATAAAGTTAGTGATTGGTTTTTCCATATCCTTAAAGAATGTTGAAGGGATCTGGATTGGGATGGAAGTGAGTGTATAAATTGCTTTGGGTTGAATTGACATTTTCACAATGTTCAATCTTCCTATCCACGAGCAAGGGATGTTCTTCCATTTATGTAGATCTCTTACAGTTTCTTGAAGTAGTTTTTTTATAGTTTTCTTTGTACAGGTCTTTTGTGTTCCTGGTAAGATTTATTCTCAAATATTTTATTTTTCTGGTAGCTATTGTAAATGATATTACTTTCCTTGTTTTTATTTATTTATTTATTTATTTCAGCAATTTCTTTGCTGGTGTAGAGAAATCCAACTGATTTTGGGATGTTGATCTTGTTTCCTGCCACAATGTTAAATCTCTCAATTAGTTCCAGTAGATTTTTAACTGAGTCTCTTGGGTTTTCTAGGTATAGAATCATATCATCAGCAAATAGGGATGGTTTGACTTCTTCTTTACCAATTTAGATGCCTTTGATTTCCTTTTCTTGACTTATTGCCCTGGCTAGGACTTCCCATTCAATGTTGAATAGAAGTGATGATAGAGGGCATCCTTGTCTGGTTCCTGTTCACAAGGAGAATGGTTTCAGTCTCTCGCCACTGAGAATAATGTTGGCTGTTGGTTTTACATAGATGCCCTTTATTATGTTGAGGAATGTCCCATCTATTCTTATTTTGCTGAGAGTTTTGATCAGGAATGGGTGTAGCATTTTATCATATGCCTTTTCTGCATCAATTGATATGATCATGTGGTTCTTCTCCTTTGTTTTATTTATGTGGTGGATGACATTGATTGTTTTTCTAATGTTGAACCATCCCTGCAATCATGATATGAACCCCACTTGTTCATAATGAATTATTTTCTTGATATTGTATTCCACCTGATGAGAGTCTATTGACTAGGATTTTGTTGAAGATTTTTGCATCTGTATTCATGAAGGATACTGATTTGTAGTTTTCCTTTTGAGTGATGTCTCTGCCTGGTTTTGGTATCATGGTTGCTTGCTTCATAAAATGGATTAGGGAGAATACCATCCTTGAGTAGGATTGGTGTCTGTTCTTCGCTGAATGTTTGGTAGAATTCTCTGGTGAAACTGTCCAGGCCAGGACTTTTTATGGTTGTTGTTGTTGGTAATTTTTTGATGACCTGTTCAATTTCTTCTTCTGTTATAGATCTGTTCAACTTTTCCACTTCAATCTGTGTTAGTTTATGTAAGTGGTGTGTTTCTGGAAATCTGTCCATTTCTTCTAGATTTTCACATTTTTGGAGTAAAATTCTTCATAATATCCTGATATTATCCTTTTTGTTTCAGTTGTTTCCGTTGTGATGTTGCCCATTTCATTTCTTACTCGTTTTATTTGAATTCTCTCCCTCTTTTCCTTTGTTAAATTTGTCTATGGTTTGTCAATTTTATTAATCTTTTCAAAAAACCAACTTCTGGTCTTGTTGTTTTTTTCTATTTTCTATTTTCTGTTTCATTGATTTCTTCTCACCTCTTTATTATTTCCTTTTCTCTGGTGACTGTAGGTTTTTCTTGCTGTGCTTTTTCTAATTGTCAGAGATGTTGGTTTAATTGTTGGAGACGTAAGTTTTGATATTGGCTCTTTCTTCTCATTTTACACCTCTGATCACTGCTTTTGCTGTGTCCCAAAGATTTTGGTATGTTGTGTTTTAATTCTCTTTTGATTCAAGGAATTTTTGAATTTAATTTTTTGTTTATTCTTATAGTAGTTAAGTTTGTGTGTCAACTTGGCTAGGCCTGGTTGAGTGGCTGGGCAGGTGGATATTGTATTCCACCTGATGAGACTGGTAATCAACTCCATGGTGGAATCTACTATGAGCAGATGAGTACCTGCCTTAGAGATGTGGTCTGCTCCCTGTATATAAGTAGAAACCTTAGGGAAAGGTTGCTAGCTTATGGCATGCTTGGACCCTGCATGTGGCCATGTTGTTGTTCAGTAGCCTGCCATACTCAATGGACTTGAATTAATAGCCTGCCTTGCTGTTTGGTTCCATCGGGACTGTCCCATTTTATTTGTTAACCTTGGCCTTGTTAACCTCAGCAGCAGTAGCTGCCTGAGTGAAGAGATTCCTCTAGTGTCAGTGGGCCAGGAGCAATAAGCAGAGCTGAAGCCCAAGTTTCAGGGTTTTTCACACAGCCGCTAGAGCCTGGTACTTTGAACTTAGACTTAAAGCCCGCAAATTATGAGAGAATAAACTCCTGTTTCTTTAAGGCATCCCATTTGTGGTATATTCTTATCAGAGCAGCACTAGGTAACCAGAACAATTCTCTTACACAGTGTTTGTCAAGGAGGGTGTTGTTCATTTTCCATTTGTTTACGCTTTTTCCATTGATCTTCCTATTGTTAATTTCTAATTTGATAGAATTGTGATCTGAGAGGATGGTTTGCAGTATTTCAGTGTTTTTAAATGTATTAAGGGTTGCTTTATAGCCTACTTATGCTGTTATTTTTGAAGTGAGATGATATCTCATTTCCATTTCTCTAATGGCTAGTGGTTGTGAGCAATTGTTCATTTGTTTATTGGCCAGCTGAATATCTTCTTTGGTAAAGTGTTTGTTCATGTTCTCTGCCCATTTTTTAATTGAATTTTATGTCTTTTTCATGTTGAGATGTTGAAGTTTCATATAAATTTTATTGATAAGTATCTTGTTGGTCATGTCATTGCCATTTTTTTTTTTTTCAATCCCAATTCATAAGGTTCTCTTTTTACTTGTTTGGAGAAGTCATTTGATGTGCATAATAACTTTGTTTGTAGACAGTCCCAGTCATCTAGTTTATTTTCTTCTATTCATAAATTTTTAGTTATGTTTGGTAGTCTATTTGTGTCATAAATTAGAGCCCCTAAGTTTGTTTCTATTTTTTCCTCTAGTGAACTTTATAGTTTTAGTTTTCACACTTAAATATTTTTTCCATCTTGAGTTAATTTTTGTGTATTGTATGAAGTATGGATCTTGCTTCATTTTTCTGAAAAAAAAAAAAAAAACTTTTTTTTTTTTGTGTCATAAATTAGAGCCCCTAAGTTTGTTT
>NW_006921591.1:7558411-7560009 GCF_000298275.1 Orycteropus afer afer
TTTTTTTTTTTTTTTTTTAAGGACCATGGGTTTGAAGAGAAAGAAAGGCTAGTAAAACAATGTAAACAATCTATATTATCTTATTTACCTGTTTTCTTTTTCATTGTATTCAGAATAGATATAGCTTTGGGCATAATTTAGCAATTTACCCTGATAGATATATTTTTAAAATGCTTTCCTTAATAATTAAGATACGGCTTTTTGTGTGAAATTCACATCATGGAGATATACTCAAGAAGGGAAAGACATTTATTGGAATACAATATGATTTAGGAAAAATAATTAAAATATATATTAGTCTGCACCCAATATAGGATTACTATGAATCACAAGTAGTTCTAGGTTACAGAAATTTTGAGAAATTTCCTGGCAAGAAATTTATTGCCACAACAATAGTTTAAAAAGAAAAAAACAAAGAAAGAGATATTAAAAGAAACCTCTGGGATACTAAGGACAAAGGAAATTTTCTGGGACTGTAAAACAGATGTGCATGATTCACTTTTTGCTTTTGTGCTTTCGCTTGAATGGGGAAGTTAGAGTTCACAACAATGTTAAGTGACAAGTTAGTTGAAGTTACTTTTAATGACAAGACTGATTTGTGGTCTGTTATTTGTATGGTTTGCCTTTTGGATTTTACGAAATAGACATATTCAATAGCCTTTTATTCAAAAACAAGGATTCAAGTGCTTTTTACAGTTTTACTTTGTCTCAATCTTTTAGGGCAGCACTAATAAAATGCTACAAAATTAGTGGCTTTGAAGAACAGAAATATATTTATTGTCTCTAAGTTCTGGAAGTTAAAAGTGCAAATCGGGATAATGACATGGCAATTCTTTCTGAGGGCTCTGAGAGAGGAACTATCCCCTGTCTGTCTTCTAGCTTTTAGTGTCTGCTGGCCATGTTCGGTCTTTCTTTGCCACATGTAGATGTGTCTTTTTGTTTTGCTTTTCCCTGTTTGTGACTGTCTTTATGTCTGTCTTCTTCTATAAAACATTGATCATATAGCATTCATACCTACCCTATTGCCCTATAATGTCATTAACTTCACTGATAACCTCTTCATAGAAGGACTGTCTTTCCCTGACAAGGTCACATTCACAGGCACATGGGGTGAGGGCTTCAACATATTGAATTGGGGAACACAATCCAATCAATTACACTTAATTACATTCAATTAATTACACTCAATTGCACTCTTTAAAAATAATAACAATGCCTGACATTAAATGAGCTAAAGTCTTTTCCAAGTGCTTTGCCTTTATTTCTTCATTTATTTAAGAACAACTCAAGTATGTCAATGATTGTGGGGCTGGAGCAGGTCTGGGCATTTTTTCATTGTGCTGTACATAGGGTTGCTATGAGTTGTAACCAGCTTGACAGCACCTAACAACACAACAACAGGCAGCTTATATATTGATATGTCTTGTGATTTTTTTTTCCCCATTCAAATTACAAATAATTTAACTTCTTAAATTTTCCTAAAGAATTTTATAATTTTAAGGAGAAGAACCACATGATCATATCAATTGATGCAGAAAAGGCATTTGATAAAATCCAACACCCATTTCTGATCAAAACTCTCAGCAAAATAGGAGTAG
>NW_006921591.1:7562464-7581850 GCF_000298275.1 Orycteropus afer afer
AAAAAAAAAAAGAATTTTATAATTTTTTAAGCATGAGATAGCAAACATTTTATTTTTTGGTGATAAATGAAGACACATTTTGAAAGGAACTTGTGATCTTAAATATGACATAAATCTTGACAATATTTAGTCTGCTGTGTGGTGTTTCACCATCAAAGTAAAAGAAAAGATGGAAAATAAGAGGAGGATAAATACTTCAGGTGGTAAGCAGGAACACAAATCTTTGAAGTCTGTTAGCTGGTTAAGAAATGTACAAGCAACAAATGATTTGAAAGTCCTTGATTCTGCCATGACTGCTGTGATTTCCATTCCGTATTACAATGAGTTTTATGAAGAGGGACAGACTTCCATGAAATAGCTGGGATATAAACAAAGTGTTACCCCTTCAATGAATTATATAATGCTGTTTAAAATGGAAATTCACTAGAAGACTATCTACGTTGATAATAAACATAGAAAATGAATATAATCTGTAAGTATAAATGGAGATTTAAACAAAAACCGTGGAAGTGTAGGGGATGGTAGCATTGGACAATGAGAGAGAAGCAAGGATTTCATGAACAGAAAGAGGAAAAAGGCTCTGGTTTTCTACTGGAAATTCTGAACAACTCCCTATTAATATTTTAACACCACCAACAACAATAATAAAATTACTTCAAATAAGGTTTAAATGGAAAGAAATGTTTCTAAAAGTTTGAAGTCAAGAATAAACTAGATAAAACGTGTCACCATTTCAATAAAGAGAAAGCCAAGAACTCAAAGTCCTAAATTAGTTTTTCTTCAATTCAATATTGAAAAATTTTTCTTCTAAAATTATGCAGCCAACTTATTTCAAAAGGCTATTTTAAAAAGAAAGATTGGATTTTTGGAAGAAAGCATAGAAATATCAATAGCAGTCTATGATCTTAAATGACTTAGACTAGAGGACAGAAAAGTATTGGAATGAATTATTTAATTTTGGTTCCATTACTACATTCATTTGGACAAAAAAAAACAAAAAGTTTTAGCTAAAATTCTATGCCTTGTAACCACTTAACAAATAATGACTCATATTGCCCTATATGCTTTCACTTTTTGCATTAGTTTCCATTTGTGTTAATAGAGAAATGTTATAGCTTACATATCACGGGGTGGTCTCTTTTTTTTTTTTTTTAACTGATATTTATAATCATGTCTTAGGGCCTCATTTGCTTAACAAATAGGTGTTCTTTTAATAATAACTGTTAACTTATATGAGGTTTTTAGGCTTTCGTACATATACACCTGCTCACATATATCCATCCATATCAGAGAAATGTCTCACATTTAGTAAAAAATAACTGCCAACAAAGAAAATGTTCACGATCATTAACCATTTGTTGTTGTTGTTGTTATGTGCCGTCGAGTCAGCCCTGACTCATAGCGACCCCTCCTTGGGTTTCCGAGGCAGTATCACTATGGAAGTAGGATTGCCCAACCTTCCTTCCGAGGAGTGGCTGGTGGGTTTGAACCGCCAGCCTTCTGGTTAGCAGTCAAGTGCCTTAGCCACTATACCATTAGAGAGATGCAAATCAAAACAACAATGAGATATTATCTCATGCCAACAATAATAGTAAAGTTCAACAAGAGAGAAAATAAATGCTGGTGAGGTTGTAGAGAGATTGGAACTCTCATAGCCTGCTAGTGATACTTCAAAATGGTACAATCATTGTGGAAAATTGTATGGAATTTCCTTAAAAAAACTGAAAATGAAATACCATTTGATCTACCAATTCTGTTACTAGGAATATACCCTAAAAAGTAAGAGACAGGACATGAACAGATGTGCACACCCTTGTTCATCGCAGCACAATTCACTATAAGCAAACAGATGGAAATAACCTAAATGCCCATCAGCAAATGAATGAATAAGTGAACTATGGTACATTCACCTTCAGCCTTCATGAACCTGAGACCAGAGAAACTAGATAATGCCTGGCTACCAATGCCAACCACTTGGAAAGGGATCAGAACTGAAGATCCTGGATAGGATGGGAGGAAAAATGTGGAACAAAATCCAAAAACAAAAAAATGACCAGAATCACTGGTTGGATAGAGACTGGGGGAACATCCTAGACTATGGCCCCAGTTACCCTTCAGGACTAGAAATGGATTCACTTCCATGGATTGGATCTCAGTCCAACAGTAGGAAGATCTACATGCAGAACACCGACCCCAGGGAGATGTACCCACCTACTCCAGGGAGATGTACCTCTTAGATCAGTAAGCCATGAGACAACAGAGGGGCAGCATTCACATAGAGGGAAAGCTGGACAGACAGGAATGCATTGTTAAGAAGGGCACAGGGAAGGGGTAGTCACAGGGAGGGGAGGGGGGGAGAGCTTTTTTTATGGTAGGGGATGGTATTTGGGGCCATAAAATCAAATGTGCATGAACTGTTGAATGTAAATCAAATTTGCTTTGTGAATTTGCACCCACAGCACAATAAAATAAATAAAAATAAAATAACTAGATATAAGAGCTATCAAAGGAGATGGTCTATGAGAGATGAATATTAAATATTATCTATTTTGCTGGTATTAGGTAATAGATATTAGTTTTAATTTTACTACTGTGATGATTATTAAGGAAAACAAAAATTAGAGGAGTGATCATCTCTTACAATCATTTATAGTCCAATCCTGGATGCATTCTGAGTTACCTTTTCAGTGTTAATGTAAGTGATGGATATGAATAAATGGTATTCAATAATCTCTGCAAAGGCTTGTCCTCAGTTTTTTTTTTTTTTTTTTAATAATATTAATTATATTTTTGGTGATGGTTTACACAGCCCTTTAAGTTCTCATTCAACAATCTCTACGAAAGTTGTCCAGAGACATTGGTTACTTTCTTCACAGTGCATGAACATTCTCATTATTTCCCTTCTAGCCATTCCATTTCCATTCACTTACTTTATCTGACCCCTTACATTTTCATTTTTGTTTAAAAAAATAATTTTTGACTCTTTGTATTCATATAGGTGATTTTTTTCAAAGAGCACAGTACTTACAGGTGAGAAACATTGTTTTTGAGCCAATTTGTTATTTAGGTACAAGGTGACCTCAGAAATTGGTTGCATTCAAAGTTTGAAGAGTATCACAAGGCAGTAGTTTTGGGGAGTCCTCCATTCTCAACCAGCCAGTGGCACCCATCCTTTAAAAAAAAAAAAAAGTATTTGAGTTTCTGTTCCACATTTTCCTTGTATTCTCTCAGAATCCATCTATTGTGACCCAGCAGAAGGTAAACTTGAAATCTCAGGCTGACATATTAAAGAAAATATTCTTAGAGAAAGCAAACAAAAAGACCTACTCTTTAGTGAACACTGTGACACTGCTACATTAGAGAAAAGAGAAGGACAATGGCAGTATATTCATGGGCAAGCATAATGTGACACTAATAAGTACAGAGGAGCATACACTGAGTGGTTGAATTTAAATTAGAGGGGTTCTTATGGCTAAAAGACAATAAGAAATGTTTCATGTGCAGGTTTTAAAAATGTCTTTTTTAATATTTGTGAAACAATTTTAGTCAGTAGTAAAGAGAATGAGGAAAGGAAACTTGATTTGGATGACAGGATAGTTTAATATAGTCCCTGAATGATATAAAAAGTTAACATTCTCCACCGCTTACCAAAGATTTGAAGATTGGGGTCACTCAGGTTCACTCAAAAGAAAAGACTGCTGATTTGCTTCCGAAAAATCAGCGATTGAAAACTTTATGGAGCACAGTTCACTCTGACATATATAAGGTTGCCATGAGTCAGAAATGATTCATCAGCAACTGCTGGTGGTATTATAGCTTAACAGAGAAAATCTAAAGTTGGGGGTGTAGACTCCAATTTCACATCTGTTACCTGCTAACCCTGTGATCTTTGCCAATCTATAACCTCATGGATCGTGTTTCTCTGTCTGTAGAATGAGGATACTAATGCCCAGCAAGGAGCTCTGTTGGCCTAGAGGTTAAATCATTCAGCAGCTAACCAAAAGATTGGTGGTTCAAACTCACAAGCTGCTCCACAGGAGAAAGATAAGGCAATATGCTTCCGCAATGATTTATACACTGGAAGACCTTATGAGGCAGTTCTAAGCCCCAAAAAAACTTACTGCCCTCAAGTGTGGCATAATGCTTGAGCCATTTGATTGCCAACCAGAAGGCTGGTGGTTCAAACTCATCAGCTACTCCTCAGAAGGAAGGTTGGGCAATCTACTTCCATAGTGATATTGTCTCAGAAACACAAGAAGGGGTCACTATGAGTCGGATCATGTATAGGATCCCACTCGATGGCAGTGAGTTTGGTTTTTGGTTTTGCCCTCAAGTCGGATCCGACTCATAGGGACCCCTCCTTGGGTTTCCGAGGCAGTATCACTACGGAAGTAGATTGTCCAAACTCCATGGCAGTGAGTTTTAGTTAATACCCAGTGGGGCTGTTAGGTAACTGGGGAAAAAATAATAATGATTGTGAAGTGTGAATACTGTGAAAGTCTGTGATGATATTTCAATGAAGTTTGTTCATCAAAGAAGAAAGGAAATAGAAGCCAGCCTCTGAGGCTTAATTATTCATTATATGTAGCAGGAACAAGTCCTTACTCTAGGACTGAAAAATTCAAGATACCTCATGGCTAGTGCTGATCAGATAAGGAAAATCAAAGAAAGAATCAATTTTAAAAAATGAAGGATATAGCTCACTTTCTTAGAAATGAAAGAAACCAATGTAATTTTTTTTAAAATGGCATCTTTCTGATTATTGTTTAAGAAGAATAGTAAATTACAACAATTTGATTTATTTTGGTGAGTTGATTTTAAAATAAATTTGCAGAGGCAAATGGAGTTAAAAGAAAAATTCTTATTTTTGAAATTTTTAAACCAGTGTGGATCACAGAAAATAAATTGAAAACTAAAAATATATCATACACATATTAAAGGACTCCAGCCTTTTGGCTAGCAGCCATATGCCTTAACCAGTACACCACGAGTTCTTTATTAAAATGCTAGCTGATCAATAGCTCAAAATGGAAAAGCATCATAATTCCCCATGACCTACTAGATTTTGTTCTGACATATAATGAATTGTATAAGGGTGCTTGAAAATAGGAAATTGCATTTATACAATTTTCATATTGGCATATAAAAAGGAAAAACAATATGTTTACATAAAAAATAAGCTGAAAATGCATTTGATAACATGATATAGGTATCTCATAAAGAATCTAAGTGGCATAAGAACACAAGCAAATTATGTAAGCATGATAAAGATTCCTTACCAAAATTTAAGGGTAAATATCTTATTAAATATCTGTATCCAGACCCCAAAAATTGAACCTTGAGCTAAATTTCACAGCATATACAAAAGCAACTCAAAATGGATCCCAGATTTAAGTGTAAAATATAAAACTATAACCCCAGAAAGGAAAAAAAGAGAGAGAGAGAGAGAGACAGAATCTCTGGGACCTAGGACTAGGTGAAGCATCTTTCCAAAAAAAATCCAAACCAAACTCACTGCCATCAAGTCAGACCTGACTCATAGTGATCCCTCCTTGGGTTTCCAAAGTGGTATCATTACAGAAGTAGATTGCCCAATCTTCCTTCCAAGGAGTGGCTGGTGGGTTTGAACCACCAGTCTTCTGGTTAGCAGTCAAATGCCTTAGGCACTATGCCACCAGAGCTTCTTCCCTTGGGGGAAAAAAAAAAAGAAAAGAAAACTCACAATTCATGTAAGGAAAAATTGATAAACTGAATCTCATCAATACCAAATGTGCAAAAGACTGTTAAAAAAGAATCCAGTAGAAGTGGGCAAAAGAAATAAATAGACATTTAAATGATAAGGAAGTATAGATGCCAGATAAACACATGAGAAGATTTTCAACATTGTTAGCCTTTAGACATATAGGACGGCTGGCAGGCAGGCAGATAGACAGATAGATAGCATCCATTGAGTCAATTCCAACTCATAGTGACCTTGTGTGGAACAGAAAGAAATGTTGCCTGGTCTTGCACCATCCTCATAATCACTGGCATGTTCGACCACATCCTTGTGGCTACAGTGCAAATCCATCTCTCTGAGGGTCTCCCTCCCCCTCACCAGCCCCACACTTGATGAGACATGGTGTCTTGTGCAACAAGTGATCCATGTCCAAATCAGTAGAGTCAGACATTGTTCTCTTGTGATCCATAAGATTTTCACAGTTTAGTTTTCAGAGGTAGGTCACCAGGCCTTTCTTCCCACTCAGTCTTAGTCTGAAAGTTCCAATGAAGCCTGTCCACTGTGAATGACCCAACTGGTATTGGAAATACTGATGGCATAACTTCCCACTTTGCAGCAACATGCAACCCTCCACAGTGGGACAAACTGAGAGATGGGTGATCTTCCTTGTAAGTATATGGATATTATTCTATCCTTGACAGCGTTGTACTTCAGGCTAGATCTTGAATTGTTCTTTTTGACAATGAATGCAATGCAGTCTTCTTCAATTTGTCTTTACTGGTATAGTAGACCACACGATTGTCTGATTCAAAATGGCCAATACCAGTCCATTTAAACTCACTAATGCCTAGGATCAGGGAGTTCTAGTGGCATAATGCCTAAGGCATTTGACTGCTAAGCAGAAGACTGGCAGTTCAAACCCACCAGCCACTCCATGGAAGGAAGACTGGGAAATCTATTTCCGTAAAGATTTGCCACCTTGGAAACCCAAAGAGGGTTGCTATCAGTCAGCATTGACTTGATAGCAGTGAGTTTGGTTTGGTTTATACTTCATACATTTCATACTCCTATTAGCAGCTATTTGCCACTGTTCTTTTCATTTTGAGCTGTGCTGCTTCAGCACATGAAGGTCCCGAAAGTTTTCCTCTATCTTCATCATTATGGTCAACTCTCCTTTGAGGAAGCAGCTCTTCCCTAATGTATTTTGACTGCCTTGTAAGTTGAAGGGCTCATCTACTGGCACTGTATCAGAAAATGTTTTGCTGCTATGCATACTGTTTTCAGTGGCCAATTTTTTTGGAAGTGGACCTGGCCGTGTCCTTCTTCCTAGTCTGTCTTAGTCTGGAAGCTCTGCTGAAACCTGTCCACTAGGGGTGACCCTGCTGATATTTGGAATACTGGCACCATAGCTTCCAGCATCTCAACAACACACAAGCAATCACCTTATGACAAACTGACAGATGCGTGGTATTAACTATTTCATTATAGTTACGCAAAATTGTACATTGGGGGCAGTGGTTGAAAGGTGTATGTGTTTCTCTGTATTATTTCTTACAACTGCATGTGAATTTAAAGTCATCACAAAATGTATTGTAATAAGTTATTTATTTAGATGCTGGGAAAGAAAAAAATCATTTTTTTAACATGATATAATTTAATATACAGAAAAATAAGAGATTCAGTTGAAATTGAGATTTTTAGAAAATTTGATATGCTCCCTAAAATCGTTATCCTTATGGCTATAATAATTAGTGAGAATAATAATAACTTTTCTGTTCACACTAATAACAAATATTAAGTGATTGCAATCTCTGAGATAAGTCCCTGGGTGATTCAAATGCTCCACTACTGCCCAGAAAGTTGGTGGTTTAAACCACTCAGAAGAGCCTTGGAAGACCACCCTAATGATTTGCTTCTGAAAGACCACAGTCTTGAAAATCCTATGGAGCAGTTCTACTCTGCTCACATGGGATCACTGTGCATCAGAACTGATTTGAAGGCAACTAACAGCAATAGGAATGACGACAACAATGATCAATAGTATAATATAAAAAATGATAAACGCTTAAAATCTATTATGAAAGTTACAGATCTGCATGATGAAAGGAAGATGAAATATTATGTATATAAAACTTGAGTGGGATGAGTAATTATGAATGAAAAGCCTTAATATTACAAAAAAAATGTACCTGTTCCCAATTGTTGTGTGAATATAATGCTATTTTAGTAAGAATCTCAATTTGATAAATTGCAATATAATTTTAAAGCTCACATGAAAGAAGGTATGTTTGAGGATTACCAAAATATGATTTTAAAAATAGTTCAAAAACAATATCAATTGGTTCAATGCACTTGCCTAACAAGGTAATTATATGGCTATTAATATCTTTAAAAAATTACAGTAAACAAAATATTTGTAATTCACATAAACCAAAAAAGAAACTCACTGCCATCCAGTTGGATCCAACTCATAGAGACCCCTTCTTGGTTTTCTGAGGTGTTATCACTATGGGAGTAGATTGCCCAATCTTCCTTCAGAGGAGTGGCTGGTTGTTGTGAACTGCCAGACTTCTGGTTAGTAGTCAAATGCCTTAGGCACTAAATATTTCATTATATCAAAAAATACACGTATATCAAATATTGTTGTTGTTAATTGCCATTGAGTCTGTTTCATGACAACCCCATGTGTAACAGAACATAACTTTGTCTGCTTCTGAGCCATCATTACAGTCCTTGGTGTGCATGAGTTCATTGCTGAGGCCTCTGTTTATTTTAAGTGCCTTCAAAACTAGGGGGCTCATCCTCAAGCACTATGTTAGATAATATTCTGTTGTGATTCATAAGGTTTCATTGACTAGTTTTTGGAAGCAGATCACCAGGCTTTTCTTCCTAATCTGCATTAGTCAGGAAACTCTTCAAAAGCCTGTCCAGTATGGGTTACCTTGATGGTATTTGAATTACCAGTAGCATAGTTTCTTAGCAATGTAGCAACGTGCAAACTACCACAGTAGAGCAAACTGACATGTGGTGGTATATCAGAGCTGCTAGAGCAAAATTCTCTAGGAATGCAAAGAATTGTATTAGATGTATTAATATAATTTCAGAAAATTTTAAATTTTGATTTTTTTTGCAGCAAAATCTGCTCTTTTTAAGATAGCCAATGAAATGTATTAATTTCTGAAACCCTAGTAATTTTAGTTTATCCAATTAAAATTCTAAACTTTTTATGAAGGAAAATTAATTTTAAAATCACAACAAAGGACTATTTTGTTTTATTCTTTCTCTACCTTTTGAAACCTTGAAACCTGTAAAGTCCTTGCTATTTAAGAGAATCTTTCTCTAATACTTTTCACAAGACATTTTCTCTCCTTGTGTACACTCTAGATCCTTATTCTGATTCTGATACTTATCATATTTTTTCTTGTATTAAGAGTCTCAGGGACAGAGATTTGGTGCCTGCATCTAACAATACTTTGCATAATACTTTGGAAATTGAGGGACTCAGTGTTGTTGAATTGAGTCCTAAGTTCAAATTTTCTTGTGCCAGACTGTCAAGCAAATGAGGAAATGTATAGTACTGCCTAACTTCGCATTTCTTTCTCCAAATCTCTATGTAATCACAATGTCTTATGCTAAGACAGAGATCAAATCATTATCATTATTTCCATTAGTCATTTTTTTTTTTCAATTGTTTTTAGCCATTATTTTGTTGGTTAGATATCTACTTGATTCATATGAAATGGAATTGTATTTGAAGTTATATTGATTCTTTGCCCCAATTTTTCAGCTGGAAAAAAACAAAGCACTTGCTTCAGTAAGTGCTGAACCTTTTAAAAACAAAATGTAATGAGGTTAGTCTATATCCTTGACATTTTATTTTCAACAAAGTGAAGGTCACAACTGAAAGGCCACATAGATGCCATTCCACAGCATATAAACAATGCTATTATTTTGTAAAGAAAATAAAATATTGCTTTCTTTAGCCTCTTATATCTAAAAGGGTGTTTGCTATTATTCTTATGTCTGTAACTCCAATCATGTGGTCCTTTCATTTGTTACATTTTAGAACCTAAAAAGGAGAGTGTACATAGAGTATACAGACATGTAATCTGTCAGAGACTAATACGAAATATATGTATTTCATAAATATTGAAGGATTTTATCACTGACGTTTTAATATTTAACTATTAAATTCATTTAGTATTTGTTGAGTGGTAATGGCTTAGTGAAATTTGGTATTTATTCAGTTCTCTTTATTTGGTAACTTCCTTCTGACTCCAAAAGTTTTCTTCATCATATCTATGCAAATTCTTCTCGAGCTCCTATGTTTGGTTTTTAAGTATTAAACTGCAATTATATCACTAAAGAGAAAATACCAAAGTGATTTTGGAAAGAAGGGGCTGGGTTATGCTTAAGTGGTGGAACATATGCCCATTTGGGCACAGTATCAAGAAGAATTCTAAACTGCTTTCATATTATATATCACTATAAAACCCAGGATTGAACCATTAAATAGATCCATGCTAGATCAATTCATACTAGATCAAGGCAATTTTAGTATTAAAATACTTGAATTTACTGAACAGGCAAATCTCACATACCAAAATATATTTTTAAATAGTCACTTCAGGTTGTTGGCTAGCTAACATATTTTCTTAAAGCAAAATTTCCAAAGTTTAAAATTTACTCATTATAGAAGCTAACATGTAATAGTTTGTCTAATCTAAGATTTATTTTGTTGTAGATGAACTCACAAATCCATCGGAATCTAGACTGTCTTTAGAAGACCTCTTCAGGAAAGACTTTGTGCTTCATGATCCAGAAGCACGGTGGATCAATGGTATGTGGATGACTTTTTAATGTGTTTGAGTTCTACATAAATCAAATTAAATTAAATAATGGGCCAATAATAATAATAGTGTTTGTAGTTAATATTTTAATTGGAGTTTTTCAAAGATATCATATACTATTTAATAAAAAATAAATATCATGGCTCCTCTGAGAGAAAACCAATTCCTAAAATAGTTTATCTATAATAGTTATCCCCAGAGATAACCATACACCTTGAGAGAGAGAATCACCAGGGCTGCTGACTCAGGACCATAGTCTCAGGAGACAACCAACTCAATTAGCACTGCATACTACATAAAAATCTTGTTCCACAACCTACTTTGATGAGTAATGACTGGGGTCTTAAAAGCTTTGAGCAGCCATCTATGATACAATTATTGGTCTCGTTTCATCTGAAGCAAAGGAGTGAAGAAAATCAAAGGCATCTGGAAATTATTAGTCCAAGGATATGATGGACCTTGAGACAAGAAGAACTAGATGGTGCCCAGCTACCAATGCCAACTGCTGGGAAAGGGATCAAACCTGGAGATCCTGGATGGAGTGGGAGGAAAAATGTGGAACAAAAGCCAAAAACACAAAAATGACCAGAATTACTGGTCGGATAGAGTCTGGGGGAACCCCAAGACTATGACCCCAGGTTACCCTTTGGGCCTAGAATTGTACTCACTCCCATGGTTTGACTTTCAGCCCAACAGTAGAAAGACCTACATGCAGAACACTTAACCCAAGCCAATGCACCTCCCTCCTCTAGGGAGATACACCACTTCCAGCAATTGGCCATGGGGCACCAGAGGGACAGCATTCACATAGAGGGAAAGCTGGATAGACAGGAGTGCATAGTTGAAAAGGGCACAGGGAGAGGGCAGTGACAGGGACAGGAGTTGTTAACTGGGATGTGAAATGAAACACACAGTGAACTGTTGGATATAAAACAAATTTTGTTCTGTAAATTTGCACCCAAAGCACAATAAAATTAAAAAAAAAAAAAAAAAAAGAAACTAAAAAATAAAATAAAATAATGATTACCCTGCAAACATTAAGTTAACTGCTCTCTATGTGCTGTTTCCTCATCACCATTAGTTATGTGACATTAAGGACATGTTAAGTTTCTAGCATTCACCTGGATAATTTGGTAACTCTTGTTGTAGTAAATAGGCTATGGATTTTAGAAATCTATCAATCTATATCTATAAGTGCTCCCAATTTGCCAATATAATGAGTCTTCTCTTCTTATTTTATAGCTTTCCTTTTTCAGTTAATAAACTAAAGAGAATTTTTGCCATTTTACAATTACAGGGAAAAGATATGAAAGTATATTGTGTATTGTCTTTTCCTGGCCTCGCAAAAGTACCACTTCAGAGGTTCTTTTAAGTCAATTTCTGATTTTATTATTTTCAAAAGCTTAAAAAAAAAAAAAAAAAACCTCACTGCCGTTGAGTCGACTTTGACTCACAGTGACCCCTCCTTGGGTTTCCAAGGTGGTATTTTTCTCTGTGGAAGTAGATTGCTCAGTCTTCCTTCTGAGGAGTGGCTGGTGGATTTGAACCACCAGCCTTCTGATTACCAGTGAAATGCCTTAGGCACTATGCCACCAAAGCTCCTTTCAAAAATCTTAAGCAGGCATTAATAATAGAATGGGAAGTAGCCAATACAAACCACTGAGTGACTCCATGGACTTCAGTTTGCCTTTATGGAAGGTAGGAAGATTGGACAATCCACTTTCATTAGAGATACCGCCTTGGAAACCCAAGGAGGGGTCTCTATGAGTCAGGATCAACTCCAAGGCAGTGAGTTTGTTTGTTCATTTATTTGTTTGTTTGTTTTTTCAGGAGAGTTAGTGATTGGATGAGGTAGTCATAAGAAATGTGCTGGTAAGAAAGAAATGCAGATTTTCATTCCTTGAATATTCCAATTTGCCTGACCATACTCATCATGTGTGGGCAGTTGTTAATCTTACTCTTCACTTTATTTTGACATTATTTTTCCTTATTTTTAAAGCATAGAGTAGATTATTTCTATGATAAAAGGACTTTGCCTTTTTATCATCTCAGTTACAGTCCTTTCTTCTCTAATATTTTAATTAAGTATGCTTATGCTTGGGAGCTCTGGTAGCATAGTGGCTAAGACACTTGCCTGCTAACCAGACGGCTGGCGGTTCAAACCCACCAGCCACTCCTCGGAAGGAAGGTTGGGCAATCCTACTTCCGTAGTGATACTGCCTCGGAAACCCAAGGAGGGGTCGCTATGAGTCGTGGCCGACTCGACGGCACATAACAACAACAACAACAATGCTTATGCTTGCAAATTAAAGTTAATTTATGTAAAGTATAAAGAGAATAATTTAAGTAATTTAACTCATGAGGGCAGAGGCCAAGTCACACTTGTTTAACTAGCAGTGATACAGTTGCCTTAGCAGGCACTCAAGATTTCAATGTTGAATGAACAAGTGGAAGTATTTCTTTTTTTTTTTTTTTTCAGTCCACTTAGTTTTTTTTTTTTTTTTTTTTTTAATTTTTATTCAACTAGACGCAAACAGCAAAATTAACATAACAAAATTAAACAAATGGATGCATTTCACTGAAATCCAGTGTCACTATTTCATAAATTCTATCTTTGGTGAGAAAATGAGTGCTTATCACAGTGATAGTTTTACATATGGTGAACAAGATAGCAATTGTATTAACTTGTTTGTATATTTTCATTTAAAAATGTTCAGAGATCTGGGACTTGTCATAATTTTGCCTTTTCACTATGATTATATGATTATTTCAGATAAACATTGTAACTATGAAAGACTAAAAAAAACATATATATACCTTTGCAAATATTGTCCTATGTATAGGTCTCTCACAAATGAATTTCCTAATGTGCTATAGTAATTTTGTAACTCATGTTATTACTTAGTAGCAAGTATTTTCTATTGACGGAGATGACAATATAGGGGAAATTACCAGAATTTTGTTTTAATTGGTAATATTGTGAGTCGGCAGATTTGAAATGTTAAAAAATGTCCTGATTTATTTGTAATGAATTTGGCCAACTTATTGAAATTTGTGAAGTCTTCAACTTTGAAAAGCAAGGAAAAATCATATAGTCCACAAATTCTCAGTATAGCTTGGACTATTTAAAGAGATATGCACTCCTGTGTATAACTGACACTTTGATATTGAGGCTCCAAAGGACTAGACTGATATTTAAGCAGTGAACTACATGCTAAATTAAGTCATACTTCAGTATCTAGGACACAATTCTACTCTTACACTTCACAAGGTACCAAGCAATATATTTGGAATCAATTAGTTCCAATCATTTTCTTAGTAATTTCTTTGCCAAGCATTGGTAAACTTGCTCTCGAGAAGACATTACAGAACAAATCTGCAATGCTGATAGTGTACACTAGCTAATATCTAATATATAAAATATTGTATAAAGGTTTAACATAAAAACAAACTTTTAAATAAGAAAAAAAAAACAGAATCTAAACCCTCTGAAGCATGCAGTCCTGTATAAATACTAGTGAAGACAATAGCTCCACTGACCATATATTTTGGACATTGGACTACTTTTCAAATAGAGGATTGAATTTGTGCTCATTCTTTCCTCTTATCCAGCCCAGATATCCTTTGTGGAAATCACTATTTGGCCTATTTGCATATTCTTCAGATAGCCAGGAAATACAGTGGAAGCTGTATGAATAGAATTTCAAAATTTGCCTCATTAGCACAGATCATATCTAAATGCAAAATGTGAGCTTTTTTTTTTCTTTTTTTTTTTATTCTTAAGAGATGTCTCACCAGGTTTTCTTGGTGATTTAATAACTTGATGAAGTCTAAGCTAAACTCATTCAGAAGCTTCATTCACTCCTTGGAGGTCAACAGGGGAAAACTTACTGCACTGCTGGTCAAGGGAAAGGAAAGAGTCTAGACAGTTTGGACATGTGCAGGTTGTCAGTGAAATAATGCCACTTATTGTGCTGGTTCTGAAACAATATATCCGAGAATGTCTTTGCAGCACTGGATGGGTGCTCATGTTCATGATTACTTTAATAAGGGCTTTACCACAAATCTGCTCATATCTTTGAAATCTCCATTTTTATAGCATCTTCATTCTACTTATGTCACCTTGAAACCTGGAAGTTCATTTTCTTTAAAATTATTCATTTTCCCACATGCATTGAATGATAAATTGATCATCAAAGCAAGAACTAACATTAATTGAGAGCTTTCTACATTAAACTCTGTGCTAGATGTTTTATATACATATCTTATAGGATAGCTTGCAGTAAGTAGCTTATGAAGTTAAAATCATTAACTTCAGAGAAAATTAAGCCTTATCAAGAAACTTACTAAAAGGTACAACCAAGAAAAGATGATGTCTACTTTCATTATGGGAGCTCTGGTTGCGTAGTGGCTAAGGACCTTGACTGCTAACCAGAACACTGGCGGTTCAAACCCATCAGCCACTCCTCAGAAGGAAAGTTGAACAATCTACTTCAGCAGTGAACCCAAGGAGGGTTCACTATGAGTGGGGTTGGACTCAATGACACATAACAACAACAACAACAACAACAACAGCTTTCATTATATTTTTAAGTATAAACCTTACCCTCTCCCTCTTTTATTGTTTCACTCTGACATACCATTTTTTACTATCTAACACATGTACCAGCTACTTCTTCCACAATCTCATTGATTCTAATTCTTCAGTTTTGAATATTACAATAATGTTTTTATCTCCCATATATATCTATATAACAGTAGTGTATGCAGTCAGTAACAGAAAGATGTGCATCGGTATTTACTGACATGCTCATGTACAATAAGTGAAACAAAGCTGGCTTTACACCAGTGTCTATAGAACATGATACCACATTAACTAGATATATTATGTAAGAAAAATTGGTTCAAGATCTTAACCTGCTTCTTTTTTTTCTTTTTGTCTATTTCTCTTTTTTTCTCAAATTTTTCTTCAATAAACATGTATGCTTTTGTGATTTATGTGTAAGAAAAATTGCCCTCTCGTTTTTGTTTCCTGGGTCTACCAATTCCTCCAACAGTCTCCTATCAAATTAAGTTTTCTGAAGCCTGGATAAAAACTGCTAATATTATCTTCAAAGCCATCAAAGGCACCCTTTTGTCAATGGAATAAACTCCATGCTTTTCCCTTTGTATTCCAGGCCTCTCATAAGCAAGCCTCAGCCACCTTTGCTGTGTTTCTACTTCACAGTATGTTTCAGGCAAACAGAACTACATGATATTTTCCATAAATCAAAAAAGCTTTCCTGTTTCTTTACCCCTGGTACACTGTGTTGTCAACTTGGACTCCCTTCCCCAATCTCAAAGCCCAGATAGTGTTGTTCTTCCATGTCAAGTGCAATGTCAATAACTATCCTTTTCCTTCCAGCTGTGAATAATATCAACTTCCTTTAAATTCTAGGAGCCTCTTTTTTATTGTCTAATATGGAAATTTCTACCTTGACTGTAATTATACCATGCCTCTCTGGTAGCGTAGTGCCTAAATCACTTGA
This sequence comes from Orycteropus afer afer, assembly GCF_000298275.1. Lineage (NCBI taxonomy): Eukaryota > Metazoa > Chordata > Mammalia > Tubulidentata > Orycteropodidae > Orycteropus > Orycteropus afer. Next base: position 7,578,562 of record NW_006921591.1, read on the forward strand.
CTGCTAACTAGAACGCTGGCAGTTCAAACCCACCAGCCACTCCTCGGAAGGAAGATTGGGCAATCTACTTCCATAGTGATACTGCCCCGGAAACCCAAGGAGGAGTTGCTATGAGTCAGATCCGACTCGACGGCACGTAACAACAACAACAATCTCTTCTAAAGGAGCTCTGGTCTCATCATGCTCAAGGCATTTGACTGCTAACCAGAAGGTTGGCAGTTCAAACCCACCAGCCACTCCACAGAAGGAAGACGAGACAATCTACTTCCATAAAGATTTACCACCTCGGAAACCCAATGGGGGTTTCTATGAGTTGGAATTGACTTGATGGCAATGGGTTTGGTAATCTCCTCTAAGATAGTGCTAGTTAAATTTTGTGAAAGGCCACTGATTTAAGATTTAATTCATTTGTTTGTTTTCAATTTGACATGAACCAATCTTTTTTATAAAATACTGGAAAAAATAATTTTCTAGAAAAATGTAATGATAAATTGAGATTCTCAATTGTTTCTTATTATATTTAACAGACTTAAAATTACAGGAATTAAAAAAAATCACTTTGATTGAATGTGTGTGTATAAGCAATTAATTGCTATTATGTTCCTAGATTTTTGTCTTTCCTAAATCAAATTAAATGGAAAAAAGTTGACTAGAATAGTGTTTCTCCATAGTTAATGCTTATTCTTCCACTTAAAACAGAAACTGGCTTAATAGTATTTAAAGTGTTTAGTAAAATAAGTAGGGAGCTCTGGTAGCATAGTGCCTAAGGCACTTGACTGCTAACCAGAAGGCTGGTGGTTCAAACCCACCAGCCACTCCTCGGAAGGAAGGTTGGGCAATCCTACTTCCGTTGTGATATACTGCCTTGGAAACCCAATGAGGGGTTGCTACATGAGTTGGGGCCGACTGGATGGCAAATAACAACAGCAAATATAATAAGTAAACTTGCTTCCTTTTTTTTTTTTTTTTTCCTTAACTGATCCAGTTTGGATTGCTGACAGTACTACTCAAAAGAGGTAATATGTATGAAGCTCAGTTCTACATTTTGCTCTAGTAGTACTAATTGTAGAGAGGTAATACATCTCCAAAGTCAGGATGATGGCTATGAAAGAGGAGATTTTAAGGCAGTTTTAACAATCTTGGTATATTCATTTTAAGCATTCATACAAAATGAATCAAGAGATGCTATATTTTTTAAATGTCTCTTCAACTCTCTATTAGTAGCCAGTTTCAAAATTTGTCCTGGTGAGTCCAGATAAGTTATCTTTTGATAAAATAATAGATCTTGAAATTTAAACACCCCTAAGATATAATTGACAAACCAAACTTAAATTATTGGGTTTTGTAATGAGATTCTATTTTATACAGCTAGTTTGTAGTTTGCACATCCTACTAGTTTGACAACACCTTTCCAGTGAAATTAATCAACTAATTACATTTGGATGTGATCCCATGTGTGTCAGATAACTGTGCTCTATAGGAATTTATACGACTGAATTTGGAAGTAGATTATCAGATATTTCTTCTAAGGTACCTTTGTGATGGACTAGAACTGCCAACCTTTTGTTTAACAGCTGAGCATTTAATAGTTTAGGCCACTCAGGGACGAATGTCCAATAAATAATACAATGTGTTATGCTATTGTATTTTTCTTGGCATATAGAGGTGCATCTACTTGCTCTATAATTAGTGCAGGGCTTAATTTCAGTTCTTTTTCCTATATGAGATATAAATATTCTTTTATGACCCACTCAAATCTATCCTTTCTAATACCAGCATGCATTTTTTTTTTTTTTTCCTGGCAGGGATGAATGATACTGGGTGAGGCTTGGGATTTATCTTTATTTTATTGGACTTGTGTTAAATCCAATTGAACCACATGATATTCCAACACAAATATTATATATTTTATGTGGTGTTTGACAGGGCAATATATTGAAATAAGAAAAGTATTGAACCTAGACAAGTTCAGGGCCTTTTAGCATGTTAAAATTTCTGAGGCTCAGTTTCTAAACTTAAGGTAGTGAAAAATAAATGAGCTAAAATATATAAAAAAAAAAAATCTGAAAACTTAAAGTTTTTCAAATGATATAGATATACATGTTAAGATATAGCTGCTTTTATAGATTCTCTGGATATTTCTTTATACATGCCCCTGGCCATTTGGTCCTGATGAATTATATCTGAAATATTGACTATACAGTGAAAAGCCATCAGTAAAGCCTTTGTGAAAATAAACCAAATTATTATAAACAGCAGTAACATTAACAATAATTAGAGGAACTAATAAGGAGATTAGAGTCATAATTGAGAATTTAAAAAAAACTATTGTTTTTCTTTCTCTTTATTCTTTTTGTTTATTTGTATGGCACTATTTTATCATGATAGGATTTTTCCATATCCTCAATTTGGTTAGAGTGCAGAAGCTATTGGATTCTTAGCATACAGGGAGCTTGTTACAATTACTGCAATATTATTACCTTACATTCAGCATTCTTAGTCAAATTTTTTATTTTTTTGTCAATCATCAAGCAAGTTGATATTGAAATGATAGATTAATTTAGTTCTGTAAATTTTTTGAAGGCAATTTATATTTTTATTGCAACATAATTTATAAGATCAAAATGTTATAGCAAATATACAAAAATAAGTATGTTGTTGTTATGTGCTGTTGAGTTGGACTCGACTCAGCAACCCCTCCTTGGGTTTCAGAAGTGGTATCACTATGGAAGTAAATTACCCAACCTTGCTTCCAAGGAGTGGCTGGTGGCCTTGAACCACCAGCCTTCTGGTTAGCAGTCAGGTGCCTTAGGCACTACGCTACCAGAGCTTCCAAAATAAGTATATACTTAATATATAGTTAGATAAATTATTTTACATCCACTTAATGAATTACTAAAAAAGCCCTGATGTTGTGATCATTAAATTGCTGGAATGCTAATCAAAAAGTCAGCAGTTCAAAGCCACCAATAATACTGTGAAAGAAATTTGAGGCAGTCTACTTCCATAAATATTTACAGCTCTGGCTACACTATGGAGCAGTTCTACTCTCTCTTATAGGGTTGCTATGAGTTGGAATATACTCAATGACAGTGAATTTGGTTGATTTGTTTTGATTTGGAATGAAATACTATGCAGCTTTAAAATTTATCCATGGTGAACTTTTGCCATGATAGACCATATGTTAGGCCATAAAGCAAGGCTTCATAAATTTAAAAACATTGAAATATTGCAAAGCATCTTCTCAGATCATAATGCTATCAAATTAGAAATCAATAATAGGAGGATC
>NW_006921591.1:7589155-7603733 GCF_000298275.1 Orycteropus afer afer
ACTTCCAATTTTCCTAGATTCATACTTCGTACATTCCATGTTCCAATGATGAATGGATGTCTGCGGCTGTTTCTCTTCAATTTGAGTGGTGCCACATCAGCAAATGAATAGCTTCTTTTGCCTATATTTTCCAAATTGTAACAAGTATGTTGATATGTTCAAGAGATATTACTAAAATTCCAATTAAAATGTAAATAAGTTTGGCCAGTCAAATCTTTATTTTGCTAATATTTATTTGAGAACTTATTTTTTATTTTTGTGTTCCTGGGTGGTACAAATGGTTAACACGCTCATCTGCTAAATAAAAGGTTGAAAGTTCAAGTCTACCCAGAGAGGCTGTGGAAGAAAGATCTGGTGATCTATTTCCAAAAAAATCAGCCATTGAAAATTCTATGGAACGTCATTCTACTCTAACGTGTATAGGATCTCACTGGGTCAAAATTGTTGGATATTGGCCTATTATTTGAAAATTATTTAGGGATGATTGTTAGAATGAGGAGTCCCAAGATTGTGGCATAGGGAGTGGAACTAATAAGTATGTGAGAGAGGAAATTAGAAATGCAGCCTCATCTACAAAAGGCCTAAAAATACTATCTTCTCCCAAATGCTAGAATGAAATACACATGATGTTGCTTTCCTTTAAAAGACTCAAAATGTGTAGGCAGAGAGAGGAGTATGAAGGTTATTACTGACCTTGTGAGAAAGAAAATGTCTTCAGGGCAGGGGGTGAGCTATTAGCTGTAAGGAGTATGGATTCTAATAACTCCTTTTGTTTCCCAGGAGGTTCAGGGAGATTATTCCCTGTAGTTCACACCATTCTTTTTTTTGCTTCCAGTAATATAAATTCCTTGAAATTATGACAGCTAACCTAGTTCCTGATTTATACCTCAGAGAACTGAAAATTAGGTTAAGCATATAATCACTCACTATCGTGGCTGACCTTATCCCTTTGGAGTAATGTGTGTCAAAGGATTGTACCCTCCAGTATAGATAATTTCCTGCTATAATTAAAGAAGTGCTTACAAAATTATACTAATAGGAACATTTACTTTTCTTTAAATCACCAAAAATATTTTCTTTGTTACTATATCATTAGTACATTGTGCTTTTACTAAAGTTTAAATTAAATTTAATCTATATTAAAACTACCTGAAAGAACAAATAAAATTGAAATATTTGCTATTAAACACATACTATAGTAACTTTATATAGTAACTGCAAATATTCCAACTTGTTTGAAGTTCAAATCTAAGCAGTTATCTTTCAGAATATGTTTTGAAGTTTCAAAATTCTAAATGACAAATTTACATTAAAAGTATAGAAGAGTAGGGGAAATTATTTACCCTTAAAATTCATTGTTAACATTTCAGGGAAAAATAATTTCAGGAAAAAAAAATGAATAGACAATTTGGCATTGGCAATTATCTTTCATCCATTAACTGTTTGTGAAACCTAAGAACTCAGTATATTTATGCTACTTCAGCATTTACAGGGCATATTCACAGAACCATTTATTTATATCTTTTAGGGAAACTTTATTTATGAGGCAAGGTGAACATTACCTTTATTTTATAGATGAAGAAGTGGATATAAAGAGAGGTTTTCTCACAATGTCTAAGTCAGTATTGAGCTATGGCTACAGTCCAGGTGTTGCATGTTCAGTCATGGCTAGAATACATTTGAATAGAGAAAAGGTTGAAATTCATTTTTTGTGTTATTATGAAACTCAAATTTAATAAAGCTAGTTTATTAAAATAATAATAAACAATTATAGATGTAAGGAAAGTATTATTAAGAGAAAATTTTCTTTGTAATCATATTGGAATGTTCCAATTTGACTAGAGTGTTTCAGGTGATTTTGAGAAAATGTGACTGATCATTTTTATGTTATTGGATGTAACTGAATAAAAAGAAACTTTTGCAGCTGGTCATAATAATAAACTTAAATTTAGGACAGATTATTATATTAGCCAGCAATTCAACTTGCTTTACTTGAGTTATGGTTATAGATTCAATTGTATCCCCCAAACTATGGGTTGTAAATTCTCTATCCTCTGTTCCTGTGTCAACATGAGTCAAAGTCAACTGGAAGACAATTGATTTTATACCTGTGCATGAAATCCTATTTAGAATAGAGTTTTCTTTGTTGTTAGTAAGGTCATATCAATGTAGAATGTGCTTAAACCAGTCACTTTTGAGATATAAAAGAGCAGATTAAGCAAAGATGGGAGGAGATAGATGTCACTCTACAGGAAAATTGCTAAGGAATTGTATAATAGAAACTGAAATTAAACAAGAACCTTCTCCCGGAACCTACACAGAAAGAAAGACTTCACCTACAACCAGTGCCTTGAATTTGGATTTCTCACCTCCAACATTGTGAGGAAATCAATTTATGTTCCATTAGAGCCAATAATTTGTTGTTTTTCTATTATAGAAAAACCACATTAGGTACTAAGATGGTCATGTTTTCAGCTTATGTGTACACATGTGCATGTGTTTCTTTTTGATGGGCTAATTTTAACTAATCAGGTTGGTCATGTAGTCAGTTTAAATGGACCATTGAGACCTTTGAATAACACACAGTCAATTATTTCATCCCATTATTTTTAATGAATAAACAAGCATTAAGTGTGTAGGTACATTCCATAAGGAATTTAGCTAGAAAAATTGCTAGAGATAATATTGTTCCTCATTAAATGACTAAGATTCTCTATGGTAAAGCATTTCAAGAGCAGATGTTTAGAATGATGGGTATCTCCTCATCCAGAGCAAAGTAGAATGAAGAAAACCAAAGACACATGGAAACAATTAGTCCAAGAGACTGGTACAACATGCTATTCCTAGTCCATATGACTATGAGACCAGAAGAACTTGATGGTGCCCCACTACCACAATCAACCACTCAGAGGGGGATCTATGTAGGAGATCCTGGATATAGAGGGAGAATTCAAGATCATGGGGGTGGGGGAAGGACCAGATTTATTGGTCTGATAGAGTCTGATGGAACCCCTGAGACTATGGCCCCTAACTGCTCTTCAGGTCTGGAATTTAAACTCACTCCTGTGGCTTCCAGGCAAACAAAAGACAGGCATATGAGCTGAATATTTACATTAGATAGATATACTCCTTGGAGAGATCAATCATGGGAGAATAAAAGGGCTGTGTATGCACAGAGAGGCAGCTCAGGGGTCAGGAGTACATGGGAGGGGAGGACACAGGGAAGAGGTAACTATTGGGAGGAAATGGGAAGGGAGCGGTTGCATTGTGGGAAATTGCAGTCAATTTCATGAGACAAAGTTTATGTGAGCTACTGTATGGAAAGTGAATTTGCTCTGTAATCTTTCACCCAAATCACAGTTTTAAAAATAATAATAATAATAATAATAATTTTTAAAAAATCAGGTGTTTAGTCAACTAATGTGTTTCATCCTATTCATAGTGTGTTTGGTTTCCTTTGTGTCCAGAGGAGCAGAATGAGATCTAATTATACTTCCTTTCCATAATATTTAACCTTTCTTTTTGTTTTTACTGAGAATTAAATGCTTTTATCTATATAGTACTATCCAAAAAATCTATTTCTATTAAGTCAATTCCTATTCCTAGTGATTCTATAATAACCCTAAAGGACAATGTAGAACTGCCACATATGGTTTCAGAAGTTGTAAATCTTTACAGAAGCAGACTGCCACACCTTTGTCCCATAGAGCTGCTGGTAGGTTTGAACTGATGGGCCTTACAGTTAGCAGCTGAATTCTTAACCATTGTGCCACCTGGGCTCCTTATATAGTACTATAAACTCACTGCCATGGAGTTGATCCCAACTCATAGCAACCCTACATGGCAGAGTAGAACTGTTTCATAGTGTTTCCAAGGCTGTAAATCTTTGCAGGAGCAAATTGCTTCATCTTTTTCCCACAGAATGGCTAGTAGGTTCGAATCACTGACATTTTGGTTAGTAGCCCAAGCTGTAACCAAAGCACCACCATAGCACACACACACGCGCGCTCTCTCTCTCTCTCTCTCTATATATATATATATATATACATATAGTAATATATATATATATATATATATATATTACTATCCCCACTGCCATCAAGTCGATTCTGACTCAGCAACCTCCATTGGTTTTCCAAGGTTATAAATCTTTATAGAAGTAGATTGCCTCATCTTCCTTCCATGGAGCAGCTGTTGGGTTTGAACCACTGACCTTGTGGGTAGCAACTGAATGTCTTCCCCACTACTCCACCAAAAAAAAAAGAAAAGAAAAAAAGTTCACTGCCATCAATTAGATTCCACTGATAGTGGCCCTTTTTGAGTTTCCAAGGTGGTGTCTCTATGGAAGTAGATTGACCAATCTTCCTTCTGAGGAGTGGCTGGTAGGTTTGAACCACCAGCCTTCTGGTTAGCACTCAAATGCCTTAGGCACTACACTACCAGAGCTCTCACTACTCCACTAAAAATCTTTATATATGGTACTATAGGAATATAAAAATAAAAGGAGAAAAATTGTATCATCTGCCTTTATTGATCTTGTTATAAATGCTAATAATAAAAGTTATGCTTTGTTGGGCATCTACTAATAGCCAGACACTATGGTATGCATTTTTTAACTTATTATAATGATCATATTTTGCTAAGTAGAGGTGGTGGCTGTTGCTGCTGTTACTTGCTGTTGAGTCAACTCTGACTCCTATGATCCCATGTACAACACCATCCTCATGATCATCTGGAGCACATTGTTGCCACCGTATATTTTGAGTTCTTTCTACTCCAGGAGGCTTATCTTCCAGCACCGTATCAGACAGTGCTCTGTTGTGATCCACAGGGTTTTCATTGGCTGATTATCAGAAGTAGAGTGCAAAGCCTTTCTTCCCAGTCTCCCTTAGTCCTAAAACTCCACTAAACCTGTCCACCATGATTGATCCTGCTGGTATTTGCAATACAGGTAGCATACATCCTAATATCACAGCAACATGCAAACCATTGCACTATGACAACTTGACAGATGGATGATGGAAATAGAAGTATCCTCATTTTATAAATGAAGAAACTGAGGTTTAAAGCAAACCTGTAAGTTGGAATCTAGTTTCATGCAACTTGTTCCATGCAACACAACTAGAAAGTAGCAAAATCAGAATTTAAGTATAATATATGTCCTCTACTGTGCACTAGGAGAAATTAACATTAGGATAAAATGACTAATGACACTAAGGAAAATAATTTATAGAAATAAGCTCAAACATGCTTATAATTAATGTAAGAAAAAGTGAAACCTTTCTAATCTCTTTACAGAACTTTTAGATAGCATGCTCAAAGAGCTGCAATTTAAAACTCAGTGTGTAATAGAACATAGAGTAGTATACTGGGATTCAAGAGATCTGGGTCAGTAGTTGAAGGATCACTTTGGGAAAACCTATATCACCTTTCTAGACCTCATTTCCTTCATCTGCATTATTAAAAGTGTGGCTAAATGACACAAGAAGTCCTTCCAGTTTTATTATTTCAGAATTAGTCAAATCTAGATGTTGGAGCACAGTAGTCCCTAAAGCAAACTAAAATGCAGCAACAGTTTTTGTACTTCCAAATTTCCTAATCTAATCAGTGTTCACATCATCTGGTTCAAATGGAACTCTTTATTTGTAACAGTAATAGTTGTGGACCCTTAATTGTGCCCATGAGGAACCTGGGTATGGACCAGGAGACTGTTGTTTGAATGGAACAAGAGGATACTGCATGGTTTAAAATCAGGAAGGGAGTGTGTCAGGGTTGTATCCTTTCACCATACTTATACAATCTGCATGCTGAGCAAATAATGCTAGAAGCTGGACTATATGAAGAAGAGTGTGGCATCAGGGTTGGAGGAAAGCTCATAAACAACCTGAGTTATGCAGACAACAAAACTTTGCTTGCTGAAAGTGAGGATGGTTTGGAGCACTTACTGATGAAGATTAAAGAACACAGTCTGCTGTAAGAATTGCACCTCATTATGAAAAAAAAAAAAAAATCCTCACAACTGGACCAATAAGCAACATAATGATAAATGGAGAAAATATTGATGCTGTCAAAGATTTAATATTACTCAGTTCCACCATAAACACTGATGGAAGCAGCAGTCAAGATATCAGATTACATATTGCACTGGGCAAATATGCTGCAAAAGACCTCTTTAAAGTGCTGAAGAGCAAAAATGTCTCTTTGAAGACAGATGTGCCTAACTCAAGCCATAGTATTTTCAATTGCCTCATGTATATATTTTTTATCCTTGAAAACATTTAATGCATTAAGTCATATACATAGAAAACATTAGTTAAGCTTTGTTTCAAATAAGAATTGAGAGTTTTAGATATTGTGGCAAGTCTGGAAGGAGATATTTTGGGCCTAGCACCTTTTTATAAAAGTTTTTTTTATGATTTTTTTCCATTATACATATACATAAAAATAATATTCTTATGAACCCCCACGTACTTCTCACCAATTTTTAAATGCTTACCAACATTTTATGAATTTTGTTTTATCCATGGTTAATCCTTATTTTTAGAATTTTAAAAAGCAAATCCAGATGTGGCCAATATTCCTGGAATTACTTTGGAATGTTTCTCACAAAGATGTGTGTGTAATTATTTTATTATACCTAAAAGGTTTAATAATTCCTTTATTAAATATAGTGAGTTTTGTTTTTGTTTTTTATATAACACTCTACCATTAGGCATTTTCAGAACTCATAAGATGCTTATAAGACTAAAGAGAACATAAAGACATCTATAAATCATATGCAGAATATATGCAACTCTAACTCTTAAGATTATGGATAAAAAAATTCTACTTCCTGTTGTATTTTTGTTAAAATAGAGCTTAATGAAAAGAAAAATTTAAATAATGCATGAGCCATACTAGAAATTTATCCTGAATGAGGGGAGGAACAGAGGATATTAAAACCAGTAGTACGGCATTAAAAATGAAAAAAAAAAAAAAAAAAAAAAAACCACAAATATAAATCTTCAAAGCTAGTGTTGAAAATGCCAAAGAAATAAATTTAACTGGAGCAGAGAGAAGAAATAGAGCAGTTTTAGGAAATGTAGTCAAGAGCAAGGTTCTATGCTAATTATAACTAACTTCTGTGATTGTGTTATTTCTCAAAGATGTGGTTTATCATTAAGACTATATACAAGGAAGTGAACCAGAATGACAGTTTAGAATCCATGAAAAATGGCTGAAAAAAAGTGGGATCTACAGGTGTTATCAAAAACAACATTGGTTATTTAAGGGCCATCCTGTGAGTAAGGGGATAGATTTATCATGGAGACTTAGTTGTTGTTATGTGCCATGGAGTCAGACCTGACTCATAGCGACTTTAGAAAAGAGTTAAAATAGATGTCAGGGGTATTAGATAATTTGCTCAACTGAATTGTAAGTCTCTGATATGTGTAGTTACTTCTTTTAACCTTTGTTTATGCTGAGTTAGAAAAATACCAAGTTAACTTGCTAATGTTATGGAGAGGTTGGGTGATACCTTTATTAAAGAACTGAAAACTGAACCCACTGTCATTGAGTTAATTCTCTGACTCAGCAACCCAATAGGACAGAGTAGAACTGCTCCATAGGGTTTCCAAAGCTGTAAATTTTTACAGAAGCCAATTAACTCATCTTTCTTTCATGGAGTGGCTGGTGGGTTTGAACTGTTGACCTTTTGGTCAGCAACCAAATTCTTTAATCACTGCACACCCAGAACTTTTTCAGGATACCTTAATGGGATTCACATAATTGATATCAGATTGCAAAAGATAGCCTCTAGGTCTTGTTTCAATTCTAAGGTATTACAATTTTATCTCTGAGTCAACATAAAGATACAGCTTAAACTACTATTTTATTAATTCCTTGGTTTAGGAAACTGGTTGGTTCATTTGTATGAGGCAGTCTAAGAAGTGGTGTCAGCTTTAACAAAAATTATTTGTTTCTCGTTTCCACCTAGTAAGTTTCCTTATATGACATAAAGCTGTCATCCCTGTGGTTTGATTGGCCATATGTTGTTGCTGAAAAATAATTTAGAAACTGATCTCATTTTGTACTTTCAGCTGGTAACACCTTGGTGTACTCCTTTGTGCTGTCTATACAGATGACAGTTTTAATGAGCCTGAACATTCATTACTGGAACTGTGTACCCAAGCCATTAACTTGTCACTGCCATGTATTTGCACTTACCCCGTCTCTGATGATATTCAATTTGTAAGTGGAAAAAAAAAAAAAAAAACAACCACATATTGCTTGTTTTTATTTGTTTATGCTTTCCCTTCTTTCCTGTGACTGTTCATTTGGTGTTTGGCCACTATCAGTCCTTGACAGTTGTAAATGTTTACCTTGTGTTCCTTAGATAGATAGATATTTATAAATGTGTATATGCATCTATCTATAGATATATGTATGTAGGTACACACACATATATAATTACCTTCATTATTCATATTTTACAGATGATTAAATTAAGGCTGAAGCAGTTTAGGTTTATGTAAACTGTTAGGTTTACCTATTAGGTGGTAGAGTCATATGTTCCTTAGCTTTAATTTTTCTGAGATAATCTTTATTCAGAAGATTAAAACATATATTCTCTTATTTAGAAAAGCAACTAAGACCTTGTGGAGCATAACTGTTGCATACTCCTTGCAAGTCTGAGTCCCATTTCATTGCTGCTTTGAACCATGCAGCCATGTAACTTTTTCAGGCCCATCTAACTCCCAACGCAGAGAAGGAGTCTGTGGGCGTGTAGAAGGAGGGTTTGACAGCAGAAGGCTTAAGGCTCCAGAGAGCAAAGCTTTAGTTCAGTCTGTGGTGGAGACAGTGGGCAAATCTCTTGACTTTTCTAACTGACTATGCCTTCACGTATAAAGCAATGATGACAATTCTCATCCCTACCTTCTAAAGTCACTGTGAGCATCACAAGCATCTCTAAAATTTGAAGCCACTTAACAGTTTTTGAATGAGAACTGATTGTCGCTTCACTAGAGTGTATAACCTTGGGCAAGTAATTCGGTAATTTTGGACATTACTTTTGTCAAAGCACTACAGTGACAATGGCAGTTACAGCCAACATGTATTAGACATTGAATATGTGCCAGGCATTGGACTAACTGCTATAAAGTTTCTTTTTTTTTTTTTTTTTTTACATTTAGTCCTCAAAGCATAACAACCCTATGAATTAATTTTATTATTCCACTTTCCAGTTGAGGGAAACTGTACTTTGAGATTTAGTAACTTTCTCAACTTCACATAGCAGATCTAGATGTGGATGCTTTAGGTCAGTACAGAAATATACCTCCTGAAAAAATAATCTAAAAAGATTTGCCTATATTTGGCATGAGGTATAGGAAATGAAATGGTGAAGAAAACAATTATTGCTATTTTTCTTTTTTCCTTTTCCTTGTGGCTGACTTTGTTTTATAGCCTGCATGTGCTCCCCTTATTTCTTACCTGCTTTAAAATTCCACCTGCTGTTGTCAGTTTTGGAAGTTAGAGCTACTCTTCCTACTAAACTAAAGGTCCTATTCTTTAAGGAGACTGTAATTCATTGAAGAAGCTTAAATGCCCTAATTACAAAGGTTTGGCATTTTGCTCCATGCCAGTATATTTTCCCACATTACTATCTATTATTTTCTAACACTTGCTGTCATGAGAGGCAGTACTCAGACCATGGAAAGAGAGCACTTACCAGTTTTTCCTGGAACATGCTTTTCTTTCCATTCCAAAAGGAAATCTCTACTTCTCTTTATATAACATTTGTGCTGCTGTAAAGCCAAACATTTCTTCTTGGGAATTTCTATTTTTAAAAAAAGCTCCTTGCATGATTTTTATGCCTATTTTCCTCTTTAGAGCTCTTTATAAACACTCTTCTAAATTGTTTTTTCAGGGTAGAGATGTTACCTTTTAAAAGTCTATATATTTCCAACATAAAAACAGTATCTAGCATGTAAAGATATATCAAGAAATGAATTATTACTTTAACACAACAGTCCTTCACTTTAATTTGAAAGTAAATATGATTTTGTGTGTGAATTCAAAAATGATTCTTTATAGCTATAGAGGAAATATAACTAGTTGAGCACAATATTTTTTCTTTCAAAAATTAGAAAGAAGGAAATCTTTCTGTTGGCTTAGCTTAACAAAAGCACCAAATTATTAGGACCAGCACTATCACAAGTGTGTGAAGTGATTACTGACAGGTAAATTCTGTATCAAGTTACATGTATATACTATTTAGAAATTTATAAAAAGGCTAACAGTGCTATTTAAGTATCGCTTAGGCAAGTTCTGAGGACCGAAAATATTGTCTCTGTTTTGAGCCCTGAAATATTCAGTTTTGGATTCCCATTAATATAGAATTATCCAAATCCAGATCTGCCATTAGAGAAAAAAATAGAAACTTTTAAAATAGGACTAATTTGGACTCAGAGAGGGAAATTTTCAAGTTATAGGATAGCCTGTATTTTTAAAGCTGCCTTAGATGCCAATACCTGGAAGAAACTGCAGGCATCAGTCAAGGATGGTCCAACTCATCAGGCAGAAAATATGGGAACACTGAGGACACAGCTTCTCTGTGTGTGCACCAATGGAGTGCACATGTTCAGAACTTCCTTTTCTTCATGTTTTTAAGCATTGGATTTCTTTATGTTAAGCCTTTTTTTTTTTTTTTTGTCCTTGATTTTTCAGTTATCTCAATATAATGATGATTGATCCTAAAAAGTTTAAATGGAAAGAGATTTTAGTCTTCTTCACTTTACTGGGAAGTATTTGAAGTGGGAACCAGGTCTAGTTTATCTTTGACACTATGATGCCCTATCCTGTATGTCATTTATTTTATGTATTCATTATATTTTATTTGAGCTAAAATGAAACTGTATCTCTCAAATTGTATCACAAACCCAGTTTTAAAGTTAAAGAAATTGAATCATAGTATAACTGTGACTTTTGTCAAGGTCACAAAGGTAGGGGCAGAACTAGATTTAAAATCAACAGATTTCTTCCTATTATTGTAAATTGTATTAATGTACATAGATGGACTTTCTGACCTTCTGTAATGAGATTTCCTGATTATAGATGTATTTATTTTATGAAATTCTGAAAGGTCAGTTTTAAAGGAAAAGGACACCAACAGTGATTAGTAATCATTGCCTGGGATTTTACTATCATCTTGCCCCTTATTACTTTCATCATTTCTTCATAATCTGAAAGCTTTCCAAATATGCCATCTCCATTACTTACCTCATTTTTCTTCATACCATCAATTCTACTCATTCATACTTCTAATACTGGTATTGAAATTTTGGTTCCTTGAAGACTGCAATTATATTCCTTCCACTTTATCTCATTCTGTAGTCTTTTTATGACTTTGCATTATTCCTTAAAGTTTTCTGCTGTGATTACATACAGAGCATATTGTGATATATCCTTTTAAAGAACTAATCACGTTTTTAAAATATTTTTACTTTTTCTTTTTAAGAAAAATATCTAGGCTTCTATAAATAGGTCAGTGATTATCTCTTCCTCCGAACCCTTAGGATAGTGTTCTGTATTTTGTCTTCATAAATATTAATTTATTTTTCCTGTCTGTCCTTGGAGATAGGACTGCTTATATGGGCTCATGGTTTATTTTTCTTGACCTTAATGCATTTTCCAGAATCCACCAACATACAACAAGTCGAGTTTCCTAGTTCCCAAACCACTAGTCAATATCTCATCAGATTCCAGCTAGTGTACTTCTATGAGACCTAAAATGTCTTTTCTCATTTCTTTATTCCTTGCCTCTCCAACATTCTAAATAGAGGAGGTACATGAAAAATTTGACTATGTTTCCAAAAATACTCAGTTAAGAAGGTTTTTCTTGCTTATGTTTAAGCATATAACTCTTTACTTGTAGGGGCTACACATAAGGGTGAGTTCCCTTTCTGTGTTGCCAGTCCTTAATTTAGACTGAATTATTTTCTGTAAGTTCACATTTATAATAGATGTTGTAATAATGATAGTGCAGGGAGGAGAGTGTTGGAAAGTAAACCATAACATATGAGTTCTCTAAAGAGAATACCTAAGCTGTTGACATATGTCTGGCTTGATACAAACATATTGAATTTTATATACAAGGGACAGAAAATAATGAAAGATATAAAGGTTTGTTTTTTTTTTTTTTTTTAAAAAAACACTTTTTGTTAAAATAGGCTGGTGATCTAAATATAGTGAACAGGTTTACTGCTCTGATGGAGACTGGTGAAACCCCAAAAACTACAACACTTAGTCACCCTTCAGGTCTAGAAATGAACTCACTATAATGGCTCAACTTTTAGCCAAACAATAGAAAGGCTTCTGAGGTGAACTACAACACCATAAAAGTGTGCACTTCTTAGAACAACAACATATTAGAGGCCAAAAGGGCAGAATTTGCCTACTGTTAAAGCTCAGAAGGCAGGAATGGATAAGAAAGAAAGACAAAGGAAATGGCAGGCACAGGTAGGAAGGGGAAGAGTGTCGTTACATTGTGGGGATGACAACCAGTGTCACAGAACAAAATGTACATGAACCATTGAGTGGAAAACCAATTTCCTCTGTAAACATTCACCCAAATAACAATAAAAAGTTAATTTTTAAAAATTGTGTTATTTAGTCAATTGCTGGAAGTCTGCTACATAATGGAAGTTATTCCTTATTTTTTGAGGTAACGTTCTAGTTTTCATTGTAATAGGACAACTATTAAAAATATCCATATGCCTTTGTTTGTAATTTAAAGGCAATTTGGAAGAGGCTATGATATCCATACAACATTTAATATTAACAAATATACATTTTTCTTAATAAATTCTCAATGTGATTTTGTTCTGTTTTGATTAGTTTCAAAATTTTTCAAGTTACTATGATATATCTATGAAACTTACCACTAAGATATTTCAAGTCACTAAAATATTGAATCACTACTCATCTGTCAGTTTGTCCTACTGTGGTAGCTTTCATGTTGCTGTGAGGCTGGAGGCTATGTCACAGATATTTCAAATAGCAGCAGGGTCACCCATAGTGGACAGATTTCAGCTGAGTACTAAGACAGACTGGAAAGAAGGAAGAGACCCTCCACTTCTCAAAGAATTGGCCATTGAAAACTTTATGAATAGCAGTGAAACACTGTCTAATATATTACTGGAAAACTTTATGAATAGCCCTGAAACTTTGTCTGATAAAGTGCCAGAACATGAGCCCCCTAGGAAGGAAGGCACTCAAAATACTACTGGGGAAGAGCTGCCTCTTCAAAGTAGAGTTGATTTTAATGACTTGGATGGAATAAACCTTTTAAGACCTCCAGGTGTTGATGTGGCATGACTCAAAATGGGAAGAAAGAGCTGCAAACATCTATTAATAATCAGAACACAGAATATAAGAAATAGTCTGTACATAGGCCACAGGACTGTTGTTTGAAAAGAACAAGAGGACACTGCATGGTTTAAAATCAGGAAGGGAGTGCATCAGGGTTGAATCCTTTCACCATACTTATTCAAGCTGTATGCTGAGCAAGTAACATACGATCAGGATTAGAAGAAGACTCATTAACAAACTGAGATATGCAGACAACACAACCTTGTTTGTTGAAAGTGAAGGTGATTTGAAGCACTTACTGATGAAGATTAAAGACTACAGTCTTCAGCATGGATTACACCTCAACATAAAGGAAACAAATTGGAAAATTGGAAGTTGTCAAAAATGAAATGGAATGCATAAAGATCAATATCCTAGGCATTGTTGACTGATTTTGGCCATTTTGAATCAAGCAACCATATGATCTACTATGCCAGGAATGACATATTGAAGAGGAATGGTGTGACAATCATCATCACAAAGAATGTTTCAAGATCCATCCTGAAGTACTACACTGTCAGTGATGGGAAAATATCTATATGCATGCAAGGGAGACCAGATAATATGACTACACCAACCATAAAAGCCAGAGATGAAGAAATTGAAGGTTTTTAATAACTTCTGCAATCAGAAATTGACCAAACTTGCAATCAAGCTGTATTGATTATTACTGGTGATTGGAATGCAAAAGTTGGAAACAAAAAAGAATCACTGGTAGTTGGAAAACATGGCATTGGTAATAGAAATGCTGCTAGAGATCACATGATAGAATTTTGCAAGACCAATGATTTATTCATTGCAAATACCTTTTTCTTTAAACAACATAAATGGTAGTTATACACATGGACCTTTCCAGATGGAATACACAGGAATCAGATCAACTACACCTGTAGAAATAGATGATTGAGAAGCTCAATATCTTCAGCTGAAACAAGGCCAGGAGCAGACTGTTGGACAGACCATCAACTGCTCATATGCAAGTTCAAGTTGAAGCTGAAAACAAATAAGTCCACAATGGTTAAAATATGACCTTGATTATACCCTACCTGAAGTTAGATACTGTGATAGTTGAAGATGTGTCAACTTGGCTGGACTCCACTTGTGAGTGGTGGTTCCCATGATGGATCACATGACTGCATCCTAAGCGGCCGGTCAGTCTAGGGGGAGTTTCCCCAGGGGTGTGGCCTACCTG
>NW_006921591.1:7603999-7611752 GCF_000298275.1 Orycteropus afer afer
CGGCTTCTACACGCTTGTGAGCCATTTATCTAAGATAAATTTCTCTCTCTCTCTTTCTCTCTCTCTCTCTCTCTCTCTATATATATATATATATACTTTGCTGGTTTTTGTGTTTCTCTAGAGAACCCAATCCAACACAGATACCATCTGAAGAATGGATTTGATGCATTGAACACTAGTGACTGAAAATCAAGCAAAGTGTGGGATGACATTAAGAACATCATACATGAAGAAAGCAAAATGTCATTTAAAAAGATAGGAGAGAAGAAAAGATCAAAATGGATGTCAGAAGAGATTCTGAAAGTTGTTCTTGAACTGAGAGTAGCTAAAGCAATTGGAAGAAATGACAAGATAAAAGAGCGGAACACAAGATTTCAAAGAGCAGCTCAAGAAGACAAAGTCAATTGTTATAATGACATGTGCAAACACCTGGAGTTGTAATACCAAAAGGGAAGAACACACTTGGCATTTCTCAAGCTGAAAGAACTGAAGATTAAATTCAATCCTTGAGTTTCAATATTGAAAGATTCTATGGGCAAAGTATTGACTGATGCAAGAAGCATCAAATGAAGATGTAAGGAATACACAGAGTCACTGTACCAAAAAGAGTTGGTCAGTGTTCATCCATTTCAGGAGGTGACATATGATAAAGAACCAAGGAGGAAATTGAAGCTACACTGAAATAATTGGTGAAAAAACAAGGCTCCAGGAATTGATGGTGCACCCATTGAGGTGTTTCAACAAATGGAAGCCATGCTGAAGGCACTTAGATGTCTATGCCAAGACGTTTGGAAGACAGCTACCTGGCCAACTGACTGGAATAGATCCATATTTGTATCCATTCCAAAAGAAAAGTGACCCTGTAGAATGTGGAAATTATCAAACAATATTAATAATATCACACATGTGTAAGATCTTGCTGAAATAATTCAAAAGCAGTTGCAATATATTGACAGGGTACATTCAGAAATGCAAGTTGGATTCAGAGGAGGATGTGGAATGAGGGATATCACTGCTGATGTCACATGGATCTTGGCTGAAAAGAAAGAATACCAGAATGATATTTACTTGTGTTTTATTGACTATGCAAAAGCACGCGACTGTGTGAATCATAACAAATTATGGATAACATTGAGAAGAATGGGAATTCCAGAACACTTAATTGTGCTCATGAATAATCTGTACATAGACCACAGGGCTGTTGTTTGAAAAGAACAAGAGGATACTGCATGGTTTATAATTAGGAAGGGAGTGCATCAGGGTTGTTCACCATACTTATTCAAGCTATATGCTGAGCAAGTAATCTGAGAAGCTGGACTATATGAAGAAGAACACAGGATCAGGATTAGAGGAAGACTTGTTAACAAGCTGAGATATTCAGACAACATAACCTTGCTTGTTGAAAGTGAAGGTGACTTGAAGCACTTACTGATGAAGATTGAAGACTACAGTCTTCAGCAAGGATTACACCTCAACATAAAGGAAACAAAAATCATCAGACCTGGACCAATAAACCGCATCACAATAAATGGAGAAAAGTTTGAAGTTGTCAAAGATTTCATGTTACATGTTTCCACAATCAACAGCAATGTAAGCAGCAGTCAAGAAATCAGACAACATATTACATTGGGCAAACATGCTGCAAAACACCTTTTTAATGTGTTTAGGAGGGTAGATGTCTCTTTGAAAATTGTGGTGCACCTGACCCAAGCCATAGTATTTTCGATAGCCTTATATGCATGTGAAAGCTGGACAATGAATGTGGAAGACAGAAGAAGAGTTGATGCTTTCGAGTTGTGGTGTTGGAAAAGAGTACTGCAAGTACCATGAACTGCCAGAAGAACTAACAAATCTGTCCTGGAAGAAGTACAGCCTCACTGCTCCTAGGAAGTGAGAATGGCCAGACTTCGTCTCACCTACTTTGGTCATGTTGTCAGAAGGGACCATTCATTGGAGAAAGGTATCATGCTTGGTAAAGTGAATGAGGAACAAGATGGATTGACACACTAGCCATAAGGATTGGCTCAGATATAACAAGGATTGTGAGGATGATACACCACTGGGGCAGTTTTTCATTCTGCTGTACTTGGGGTTGCTATGAGTCAGAGCTGACTTGATGGCATATAACAACAACAACGAGAAGACATTGAAAGGACCTAACATAGATAAATTACTGAGACATCAATTAAGTATAATACCCAAATTACCCTTTTCACTAGAAAAGGATTAAAATGATTAATAATAAACACTAATGAGTTTTTTAGGAACTCTGGTAGCTTAGTGCCTAAGACTTGACTGCTAACCACCAGCCACTTCTTGGAAGGAAGGTGGGGTAATCTACTTCCGTAGTGACACTGCCTCAGAAACCCAAGGAGGGGTCGCTATGAGTCGGGTCCAACTCGACAGCACATAACAACAACAACAACAAGTTTTTATGCTTTTTTTTGTGAGATGTTTGCGAGGTTTTTTTTCTTTTTTTTCCAATTTGGAGTAACTTTAGGATTTACATTAACTTCATGGGAAAATTAAAAACTAATAAAGTTAGCTTTACTGTTATGACAATAGAAGTTGATATTTGGTAGAGGGTCACATAAAAAATTCATTCTTCGAGGTTTTGGATTTAGATGTTTAGATTCCTAATTGAAAACAACTTAAATACTAGAGAAACTTTTTTCTAACTGTCCCTCTCTCCCTGAAGTTATGGGAAAGTTATTTAATCTCAGGTGCCTCACGTAGTTGGAAGTCACTGATGAATTCAGCATACTTCTTCTAGTTCTTACAGTAATTTATGGTCTACAGCAATAATTGAAGGTTTCCCTGATCCCCTTAAAGTATTGGTTTACTGTCTCTTCTAGTCATAGAACTTTGCTCTAGCAAAATCATGCATGGAAGAAGAGAGAAGAAAAAAAAAAAAAAAAAAAAACAGAGAAGAATAACTCCTTAGAATAGAACCTAAACATGTACTGGAGATTTGGAGGCTGCCTGAGAGAAATCTTTTCTTCTCCTGGCAGTCCTGGGGCATTTGTGAAATCCCTAGAGCTTCAAAGAATGGAAACCATGACACACAGCATTTTTGTGATGATTTCACAATTATGTGAATTCTTCCAGTGATGCACAAAGTCTATAAATACAAGGTTTGGCATTATTTTATTTTTCAATAATTGCTTCATTATATAAAAAAAAAATCCATCATTTTTTCCCAAATACATTATTTGTTTTAAACATTTTAAAAATCTTGTTTTACTATAATTACTTAATTGTCTATTTCTTGGCAGTGTTAAAATGAAATCACTAATCTGAATTAAATTTGGTCAAAAAGAGAAGAAATATTAATTTGTAACAATGCAATTGTTATTGGATTAAAACATGGCAAGTCCAGTTTTTTTCATGCTTAAATGGACATGTGGGTATGTCTCAGTGCAATATGTTGTTTTCACTAAAAGTCAGAATGTTACTATGTATGTATAGGTGTGTTTGAATAATTTATTTTTGAAAGAGCAGCACAAGGCCAGTCCCTATGAGGTGGAGGTTAAAGATGTCACAAACGTCCAACTTTTCCAAACTGCTATTCCACACCATCATCTCTGACACCAACTTCTCCTCCTCCCCTCAGTAATCTCCCTCTTGTCTTAGAGTTCTGCAGTTTGCTGTAACATCTCACAGAACTCACACACTCTAAAGGAAGCTGCTCCTGTGGTGGTGGTGGAAGCTGGCAGGTTGGCAAGTCCCAAGTCTGTGGGTAGGTTTGGAGGATTCTCCTAACTCACAAGGTTGCAGGGGTTGGCGAACCCAAATCAGCAGGTCATATGATGGCTGCTGTCTCAAGTCAAGGGGTGAGATGATGATAAACCAAATGAAGAATCGAAGCAAAGAAGTGAACTTTCCCAGAACATTCCTATATGTATCCTCACAGAAGCTAAGGGTGGTGACTTGAGTCACACCCTCCAGCAAGGTGGAACTCAAGATTCATCCCACCCTAAACAGGCATAAAACCAAACCAAATTCACTGCCTTTGAGTTGGATCGGACTCATAGCAACCCCTCCTTGGGTTTCCGAGGCAGTATCACTAGGAAATTAGATTACCCAACCTTCCTTTCAAGGGGTGGCATAGAGAATACAATTTATAATATCTCATAAAATGGGTGGTGACTTGAATCACACCCTCCAACAACGCAGGGCTTGAAGATGCATCCCACCCTAAACAGGCATAGAGAATAGGATCTCAGAGAGAACAGAATCACATGGAGAATAGGATCACAGGCACAATGAATAGGATCACAGAGTATACATCACAAAGTAGGCGGTGACTTGAGTGACACCTTCCAGCAAAGCAGGACTCAAGATGCATCCCACCCTAAACAAGCATAGGAATTAGGATTTACAGTACATCACAAAATGGAAGATGATGGCTGGAAGGGTCATAGTAAACAATTCACTGCACCACATGGTGTGTGATGGTTCAATGTCTAAGTCCATTTTTAATGAGGTACTTTAAGTTATTATTTTTAAATATATATGACACCTTCATGATAATGATAAACTCCTTTTATGTGGTAATAGTGCTGTGGGATAAGTTTATATCTACTTATTTTGTGATCAGTATCTAGTGAGATATATGCTTTTATATATTTTAATTATTGGTGAAAATCAATGATTTGCATTTATTATACTTATTGTGTTAAATAAAGCATAAGTTCTGCATTAGTTAACAGAGTTGTTTGTGCTCCAGATTTCTTTGAAAGGATTTCCGAAAACTGCTTGCATATCTGATGGTCATCTTTACTACAATAGCTCAGAATTCACATTTCAGTATATCTAACAGTAAATGATCAGACAATGTGATTTATCAACAGCCTTGTTAGACTAAAAGAATAATCAAATTAATCAGCAACAGATATTGGTGAAAATGAAATGTTTTCAGCAACATCAAAAATTGAGTTTATTTAATTAACATGTCTACATGTTCACGGTAAAATAGACAGTTGAAGCTAAATCACTATGAACAAAAAAAAAGTTTTCTCTAAATATATTCAAATGGTTTTCCCTTGAGTCTGTTAAAATTTACATAAATAAATTTTTCCTTTCTATATTTGTTTGTTTAAATGTACATTTATTGAGTGCCTAACATGGGTCACAACTATGTTTGGTGATGAAAACAGAAAGATAAATCGCATATTATACTTTATCTTAAGGGGAGAAAAGTGAGCTGGAGTTGTAAATATATAATTCTCATAAAATATTTTGATGTCATAATATTTGAAATTTGTTGAATACAAACATTAGCAGAAATACCAGCTGTCTGCACAAAGGAAGGAAAGCCATGGTAGGATTTCCAGGAATGAATATTCGTTGTTAAATGAACAAGGGTTGGGTTAGAGATTAATATACGGTCAGGGAACAACTATGTCTTTACATGTTGAGCTGCAGCCAGGATATTTTTTTATTCGATCTCTGAGATCCTTCTTGGTTTTGTGTTCTGTTATTCAATTTATTGGCTGATTATTCTGCCCCAGCAGAAACACTTTCTGTTCATACTAATCCCTGCAAGTCCATCTGTAGTGTACACATAGATAGAAAAAGAACAATAAGTTGCTTTTACTCAAGGTTTTCAAATTTACTGTGTTCCAAAGATGTGTCTATAAGGATCTGGAAGGAATAGTTAAGTGGTAAGCTTTCCTGACCCACAGCTTGACCAGAGCAGTAATCATCTTAATTTCTTCTTAATATTGAAGTTTCTTATTTGAAGGGAAAAAGAAATAAAAAATGAGGGGAAGGGAATTTCATTCCAATAAGTAAATACACATATAAAATATATTTGATTGAAAACTCTTAGTGAAGACTTAGGAGTCTTGATGGTGCAAACTTGTTAACTCCCTCAGCTGCTAACTAAAATGTTGGAAGTTCAAGTCTACCCAGTGGTACTTCAAAGAAAGGCCTAACAGTTTACTTTAGAAAAATCAGCCATTGAAATCCCTCTTGAGTACAGTTCTGTTTTGACACACATGGCATCACCATGACTCAGAATTAATTCAGTGGCAACTGGTTTATATTGAAAACTTCATCTATGTTTTTAAAATCCATTCTATATGACAGGATAATTAAGAGCTTATTTATAGACTTGGAACACACATTCCTTGAAATCCATATCCATTTACTTGAAGGTCAGTCATTTTTGCCATGTAATGATTTTAGAAAATATCAGGGAAAAAAAATACAGAGTAATCAATCACATTAGGATGGAATTAGTCCGTGAAGAATCCAAAGTTTGATTAGGTCGGAGAAATAAGAATAGACATGGAGAAGAAGTTGTTTAAAGTGTCAAGGACTATTGTATTTGTCCCAATTCTATCACTTGTAAACAAAATGAATAATGGAAAGTTAAGATTGAATTTCTACATTACATGATTTATAAAATGAGAATGTACATTTAAACAAGAATATAAATTTATGTGTTCTGGAGCCTTTCATCCATCTATATCACCTACCATCAATACATATATTCCCACGAAATATAAAATAAACCAAACTTCAGCATGCATCAGAATTAACTGGAGGACAGGTTAAAACATTAATTACTGGACTTCATCCCCAGAGTTTCTGGTTTAGTAGGTCTACATGGGCCTGAGAATTTACATTTCTAACAAGTGCCAAGTGCTGCCACTGGTCCCAGGACTTCACTTAGATTGACACTGAAATAAACAAACCAAGTGAGTTATAGATCTTGAAATTCTATGTCTTCTTCAAATGAAAAAACAAATAGTATCCATTTCTCTGTCTGAATATTTGTAGATGTCTTTTCATTGAACAAACTAAGTTATATTTGTTTTGGGAATTAAAAGGTGAAAAAAGAACCAAACAAGTATTACAATACTTACTACTTCTATTGTAACTCAGTTTTGAAGTGCACACAGCACCATGCTGTTAGTGTTTACCACAACCTTCAAGTTGAGGGAATTCGTAAATTTAACTTATTCTGCACCTTTTAATTTTCAGAGTTTGCCAACAATGCCTATGGAGAATTAAAGAAGAAAATGTAGCTCTTACCATGACAATGCGTAAAGATCTCAGAGAGCAGGCAGATGTGCATTTGAAATTGTGTATTTAGATTTGCAACATGAATGCTCAAGCTGAAATGTTTGTGTTCCTCAAGTTCTTTTCCTGGAATTAAAGGACAGTTTCACCAGAGGGCAGAGATAGTCTCTTAAATAAGCATATCTCATGAAAATATTTGGAAACTCATCTTTTAAAAAATAATGGAAGACTCATCATTAAAATATATGAACCATGAACCTAGACACTTTATGAAACATTAAAGATGATTGCTTTCCAGAGAAATTAATTTTCACTTATGTTACTTGTTTTCTTAAAGGTTTCCAATACTGTACATTCTTTACTCTTTTCAGTGTCATTTTATTTTTCCTGCTGCAAATTAAATGCAGAGTTTTTAAGTAATGTTTATCTTTCTGGGTGTTACATTTCCCATAGCACAGATTTGAAGTTACTGAGAATTCTGTTAAGGGAAATAACTAAAAGGAGAATAATATTGATGTTTAGATATTTTAAGAAATAACAAGTGTAGAACCCAGATATAGATCCATCGACCTATAGTCAGCTGATCTTTGACAAAGGCCCCAAATCTATTAAATGGGGAAGAGAATGCTTGTTTAATAAATGGTGCTGGCAAAACTGGAGATCCATTTGAAGAAAAATGAAACAAGATCTGTACCTCACACCACACACAAAAACGAACTCC
>NW_006921591.1:7613907-7627589 GCF_000298275.1 Orycteropus afer afer
AAATCTTCACCCAAATCCTAATAAAAAAAAAAAAAAAAAGAAATAACGTGTGTAAGACAGAATAGGGAGGGAAGTTATAGGGAAGCAAATTTCATATTAATATACAAAAGAATATCTAAACAAATAGAGTGGTAAAACAACTAAATAACCTGCTAATACATTTCATATTTTTTTTCTAATTATACTGGGGTCAATGTTTATAATAACTATTATACAATAAGTTCCTGAAAGAGGTGACAGTTGGAATGGTGTTCCAATCCCTTTACAATACTAATAGAAATTTTGTTATGCATTAAACCCAGATCAAACCCACAACCACTTAGTTGATTTCTAGTCATGGTGAACTTTAGGACAGAGTAGAACTTCCCCATGGGGTATTCAAGGCTGTAAATTTTTACTGGAGCAGACTGCCTGGTCTCTCCTGTGAAGAAAGAGATTTTAACCACTGACGTTTTGGTTAGCAGCCAAATGCTTTAACTACTATGACACCAGGGCTCCTATGCTATACATCAAGCTATCATGTCTTCCTAATGTTTCTTTCTTTGTAATTTAACTAGTTTTTAAGTTTTCATAAGTATTCATACATTTAAAAGTATAAAATACCTAAGGGTCTTGAATTCTGGAGATTTTTTTCATTAATGGATATAATTTTGTTAATTGTACTCATGGAACTCATTGATAAATTAGATTCTCAACATGAATTTTGGCAGGAAAACAATGGGAAGAAACAAAGAAAGAAGACCTTAATAAGGAAGAAAGAGTATAAGAAACATCTTTTGTGTTTGAAAATATGAGCAATAGATTTCTGGTCTTGGTTTATGAGAATTGCAATTCTACTTTGGCTATTTCTTTAGCTTCTGGGTGTCACATAAGACAGTGAATGAAAAGATAGCCATCACACTTCAGAAATTAAAAAAAAAAATCTCTGCAAATTTTATAGATTTCATTAAGTATTAAAAACTTTTTATAATTTCTCAGAGTCCTAAATTCAATGTAGAACCAAGATTTATTCTGTTTTGTGCTCAGCAGGATGAAAATCTTAGTGCGTATGAAGCACTCTTAATTGGCCCACATACTTTCAGTGGTACTATCACACAATCAGAGGCCATCACTGGTGGTAACCAGCTATTGACTCAGCAACTGGACCAGAAAAGAAGCCTGTAGTTGAACCCTTATCAAATACTTGATTACTCCTGCAGTGTATAATACAGCAGTTTGAGTAAACATAAAACCATCTTTGAAGTCAGAGTAATTTAAGCACTGTACTTGAGAGCAGAATAGTTCATGAAGAGTGACTATGCCAATTAATTTAACTTAAAGTAGGTACAGAAAATAGAAACACAATAAATGTATAGTACCTTTCTGCCCTGGAGGAATTTATGGTTTAACACAGTTTTTGATGTCATCACATTATTGATATTATAGTATACAATATGCTATGGGCAATGGCTCAAAGGGTTAAAAGCTCACTGTTAACTGAAAGGTTAGTGGTTCTAGTCTAACCACATACACTTTGGAAGAAAGGCTTGGATATCTACTACTAACAAAAGAGACATTGAAAATCTTGTGGGGCAGAATTCTATTTTGATGCATGTGGTGTTGCTTTGAGTCAGAATTGACTCAGTGTCAACTGAGTGGTTGTGAATAATTGCACCAGAGTAGGTAAGTCTTATGGTACAGGCAAATACATACAACCCACAAAAGGCTTGCCTGACTGAGATCAGAAGTTTCCTTGAAGAAGGTACATGTTAGCTGGAACCACTGAGAAATGTAGAAATAATGCATTTTTGGTAAATATTTGAGTGTTTATTTATTATGTATTCGATGCTCAGATAATAACTAAATGATTAACCTGTTTAGAAGGGCAAGCTAATAAATCAAAATTTTTATTATTCCTCATCCTCCAGATGAAAATTTAGATATTTAAAGGAAGTTATGTTATATAACATCAGTGCTTTCTTAAGCAAGTTGCAGCTGAGCTGTCAAAATGAAGTTATACTCTCAACTACTGTGCAATAATGCAAAAAGTGTTAGACAAGTGGATTTGTGAGTCTTTTCCATAACGATTGTATTGAAGCTTTGGGAATGGATCAGAATGGTAATTGACTATAGGAAGAAGGGAAAAGATCTATCTGTTCATTTTATTGGGACACTCACCTCCCATAGGAAGTAAGAATAGAAAAAAGGAACCAAAATAATAAGTAGAGAAACTAAAAATGGCCACAGTGTTTCAACAAGGGTATAGTCAATACAGACAAATAATCCAAGAATTAAAGTGGGAAGATAGCTAATAAAACACTGATGGATTGAACACCTTATAATTTACTAATAATATTTGATACAAGAAATTCATTAAGCTGTTGAAAGTGGAAGCCTGAAAACAAGGCCCAGTTGAGTAAATGGAACTAAATGGTAGATGTTGAGAAAGAGTACAGATAGATAACTAGATAGATAGGTGCTGCTCATGGTAGGAGGATCATTTAAAACACACGTCTTTGCTTGTTTTTATGTAGGCTAGACTTTTTAAGGAAATTGTTTCTTCTCTTACTGTTCCACCATTTTGTTCTAAATTTTGTGAGATCTGACAGAAAATGGGGGCATATACCTTACAGTATGTGTTTCAAAATTATAAATATATAATGTATGAATTTTATGTATGAAAAGCTAAAGCTACTATGACTTTTGACCTCAGAATGAGAAGAAAATATATTATTTTACAGTTTGCTCTTCAAGGACTAGAAGAGCTGTCATCTAGCACATTACCAGGAGGATAGTCTATCACTATTTTTTTTTTTTTTCTTTCTCCCCCATTAGCCCTGCTTTTCAAGACCCAGTACTTGAATTTCATCCTTGGGCTTTCAGTGGTCCTAAGGTCTCTTTCCCAATGTGTTGTCTTTGTTTAACTCATAATATTTGGTCTCTTTTCTGGGCTAAATTGCCATTGATGGAGCAGGGATTTGAGGTAAAATTATGGATGTATTGCTCTCAGGCAGAGCTTGTCACAGGATAACCAAACCAAACCAAACTCACTGCCATGGAGTCAGATCCAACTCAAAGCGACCCCTCCTTGGGTTTCCGAGACAGTCTATCTACGGAAGTAGATTGCCCAACCTTTCTTCCAATGTCATAGGATAGGACAAGAAAAAAAGTGAACTGGAATAGATTAGCCTCACTGCTAACCTCTGTTAACATTAGTTCCAACCCATTCAATTATTATTTTAAAACAGGCTGGAGGAAATTATGGAAAAAGTATAGAGAGTGAACACAAAATAAGTGGCAGAAACTAGTTTGAAACAAAACTCAAAATCATGAATAAGACCAGCTTACTGGTCTGATGAAGACTGGTAGAATCTCTGAGACTATGGCCCTTAGACAGCCTACAAGCTAGGAACTGTACTTAACATCTACTCTCACCCCCACCCTGAATTAGCAGCCAAACAGACCTATAAGGTAAAGAGTGATTGTGGTAGTTAGTTTGTGTGTCACCTGGGCTGGGCCTGGTTGAGTGGCTAGGAAGCTGGATGTAGTATTCCACATGATGAGACTGGTAATCTCCTCCATGATGGAACATACTGTGAGCAGCTGAGTAGCTGCCTTAGGGATGTGGTCTGCTTCCTGTATATAAGGAGAAGCCTTAGGGAATGGTTTCTAGCTTATGGCACACTTGAATTCTGCATGTAACTGTATCATTGTTGAGCAGCCTGCCATGCTCTGCTGACCTTGAGGCTTTCAATGGACTTGAATTAATGGCCTGTCATGTGGTTTGGTGACATTGGAACTGTGCCTTTTTGCTTCTCAACCTTGGGCTTGTCAGTCTCAGCATCCAACAACTGCCTGAGTGAAGAAAAGCCTCTAGCTCCAGTGGGCTGGGAGCAGGGCGCAGTTCTGAAGCTCCTAGACTCTGGCACTTTTAACTCAGACTTAAAGCCTCCAAACTGTAAGAGAATATCTCTTATTTGTTCAAGCCATCCCATTTGTAGTATTGTCTGTTAGAGCAGCACAGAGTTACCCAAAACAGTGATGATATGAGGGTATGAACTCATTAATTACAACAATCAAACATATGAAATCAATGTAACAGCATTTTTCCAGGGATAGAGCTAGGAAAATAAGAAAGGGATAAGAAGAAAGAATGAAGGGAATGGATGGGCACAGAGGGGAAGAGGTAAGAGTGCTGTTATAGTGTGGGATTTCAGTAAATGTCACAAAACAGAATGTATATGAATTATTGAAGAGAAAATGAATTTACTCTGTAAACTTTCACCCAAATCACGATAAAAAAAATTATTGGGAATCATGATATTTAATCCATAAGTACTTCATTGTGTGTGAGGAAATAATAAGCATTTTGTTGTTATAACTAAAACATTATAACATCTAAACAAGTTAGCAATGATTCCTTAATATTCTATTATTAATAAGGATCTCTGGGGGCAGAGTGCCTAAGGCATTTGACTACTAACCAGAAGGCTGGCAGTTCAAACCCACCATCCACTCCTCGGAAAGAAGATGGGGCAATCTACTTCCATAGAGATATCGCCTCGGAAACCCAAGGAGGGGTCGCTATATTTCCACATGCACAATGAAGTACTTATTCTATTATTAATAATTACACTAAAAATGTTTTTATAATTTATTTGTTCAAACCATACTCCACTGAATAGCTCCATATTTTTCTATAAGTATGGCTTATACAGTCTTTAAGACATATTTATGCAAAAATGTTAGTCGTTGTTTATCTAAATTCAGTTCAATAATAATTGGGAATTATATATATATATTTTTTTTTTTTTCTTTTTTTTCCCCCCCCTGGTAAATCTGAAACAAAACCCCTATTTGACTTGGTTGTTATGTATTTATATGTCAAGAATATTTGGCAGGCCCTGGTTTAATTTCCAAGAGTAAATGGTGTATGACACAGGCAAGGTCTTCTGGAGATTGCCTTATAATTAAGGGTGGTTGTGTTAGGCTGGGTTCTCTAGAGAAGCAAAACCAGTAAAGCTTATATATATTGTTGTTGTTGTTGTTATGTGCCATCGAGTCATACCCAACTCATAGTGACCCCTCCTTGGGTTTCCGAGGCAGTATCACTACAGAAGTAGATTGCCCCATCTTCCTTCCAAGGAGTGGCTGGTGGCTTTGAACCTCCAGCCTTCTGGTTAGCAGTCAAGTGCCTTAGGCAGTATGCTACCAGAGCTCCCTAAGCTTATATATATAGAAAGAGAAATTTATCTTGGGAAAATGACTCACACAGTTATAGAGGCTAGCAAGTCCCGAGTTCCTGGATCAAATGTCAAGCTAAAGGCTTTTTCTGACTCATCCATGAAGCTGCAGGGGTTGGCGAGCTCAAGATTGGCAGGCACTATAATGGCTGTTGATTTTGGCAGGCAAGAGCACCCAGCAAAATGGAATTTCGGCAGCTAAATGGGATTCGGATCCACAGAAGTTTCCTGAATTTTCCCAAGACATCCATATGTATATTGGAAGCAGGCCATACCCCTAAGGAAACTTCCTTTCAACTGATTGGCTACACAAATATAGATCTCATCATAGGAATAACCACATAACAACTGTTTAAATTACTCAGAATCGTAGTCCAGCCATGCTGGCACAGAACCCCAACTATTACAGTGGTAAATAGGCAATACACAATAAAATGAGCAATATAGTATAAAGTGCCATGAACAAAGCAAAATGAAAAATGGTAGAATTTGACTAAGGAATGGAATCTTATTCACACTGAGTAGTCAGGGAAGACTTATCAGAGGAAGTGACATTCACCTGGTGTCACATTAGTGGAAAACATCCATACAGTTGCACATCTTAAGAAAAAAGTTGTTTTAAGAAGAAACTGGAGATGTGAAATTCCAAAGATGGGAGACTTTTTTTTTTTTTTTTTTTCTGGAAACTGTTTTTGGGGTCTTGAGTAAAAAAAGAGGGCATTCTGGGTTAAAGTCGAAGAGGTAGGGCCATATTATTTAGAGGCTTTTATGTCACAAAATAGAATTTCTGTTGTATTACAAGTATGATGAAAAATCATTGGAAAAAAGCCATGAGTGTGATATGAACTGATTTCCTATTTAAGGTGGTCAGTTTGGCTGCAGAAGACTATCAGAGGGCAAGCTTTGGACTGAACAAGTGGGATTGGGGTGAGGTAGGGAAACGTGGGAAGTATTTTGGATGGGGTGGAGGGCTGATTATGGTAGATTAGGTAACAGATGGAGGTGGTCCCTACCAAAGTTGTAACAGTGCAGATGGAGATAAATGGAAGGACTCAAAAAGTTGCTTGGACAAGTACTTTTGACCCTCCAGGAAATTCCTTTAGGTCTGATTAGTGCTTTCTTTGGGAGCTCTGGTGGTGTAGTGCCTAAGGTATTTGACTGCTAACCAAAAGGCTGGTGGTTCAAACCCACCAGCCACTCCTTGGAAGGAAGGTTGGGCAATCTACTTCTATAGTGATACCACCTCAGAAACCCAAGGAAGGCCGCCAAGAGTCAGATATCACTCGATAGCAATGAGTTTGGTTTTGGTTTTTTGAGTTCTTTCTTTATGCTCCCAGTGGCATTTCACGAGGGAACTTCTCTCACAGCATCTGCAATTCCATATCAAAATTTCCTGGTTGTGTTTTCTCCCCTACTAATCTGTAAACTTCTTGAGGAGAAAAACACATCTAGTTTATATTTAGTGCTCAAAGAATGTGTGGAGTGGAACTAATTTAATGAACATTTACTTTACATTTCATAGATTCTGTTCAGGGAATCCATGCTCCTAAAATTCTGTTCATTGAAATGATAGAAACATTAGGCAAAAACTGAAATATACGATATGTAATTAAGACAATTATGAAAACTATAAGCCCTATCTATTTTATAAACTTTGAAGGCTATACTTGGAAATGTCTTTGTGAGCTGCCTGGGGTCAGTAAAGAGAATCAAACATGCAAATTTTCATATTATTTTGAGATAAACCAGATTTAGCATTCTCAGTATTTCATTATCAAATCATGTGAATGATGTCTAAGTTCATTTCTTCTCCTTTGCTCCTTTTACAATTGAAACCACCTCTCTCTCTCTTTGTAGAGAATATATTCTGTGATAATTTGACTCTTCTAACTGAATGAAATTAGTTTTACAAATGTTATCACAACAAATAAAACATATTGTGCACAGCTACAGTGTTCTACATACCTGAAATTAGGGTTTTTACCATAATCACACACCCCAAAACATATATATTCACAAATCCACACACTAACATATATACCCACGTGCACACACACAGACTTATTTTACTGCATTTCAATTACATGGACCTTTTATCAATTTATGACAAGAAATATATACTTTCTTAACTCTCCTAAAAATTATGACTAATTAATAATTTGTAATAACTTGTTCAATTTTTATTTGTCCCTTTAGACTGTAATTTAAGTTTTGTTAAATTTCTATCCATGATAGCTCCCATGTGCTTGTCACTTATTATTTGATAGATATATTATTTTATGAATAAGAAACTGATATAATTAACCAAATAATAAACTGATTGATCCTAACCTTATGAAGCAAAGGAGAGTTGTCACTCTAAGAGTGCTGAAGGAGTAGGAGAGTGCAAAGAGTCCTCGTTAGAATACCCACTGTCATCAAGGTGATTCCTAGTCATAGCAACTCTATAGGACAGAGGAGAACTTCCCCTTAGGGTTTCCAAACGGAAACAGACTTTCTTTATGGAAGCACACTGCTTCATATTTATTCCACAGAGCAGCTGGTGGGTTCAAACCACCAACTTTTTGTGTTAGCAGCTGAATGCTTTGATCACTGTACCATCAGAACTCCATCCTAGTTGGAATAGTAGCCACAAGTTATAACATCTAGTAAGGACAAAACTTCACCATTTAGGCTCTATGGCAACCCCACATAATACATGAGTACTTTGGGAAACTCTTGAGAATAGTATTCAGAAAATAATCCTATTGAGTATATGATCATTTATCTTAGAGTGATGATATAGGTTCTTACTTGATAAGCTTACATCAAAATTTGTAAATTACCCGATACAAATACTCTGCAATTGTTCTTTTCATTATTTTATCTTAACCCTCATTTGTTGTAAAAAATCCTCCCCTCTTTCCTGAAACTAAGTTATTATCACTTCCAAGTTATTTGATAGCTTATTCCCCATAGTTTAGATCTTGAGGCCTTTGGCAGGACTTGAGTATTTTTT
This sequence comes from Orycteropus afer afer, assembly GCF_000298275.1. Taxonomy (NCBI): domain Eukaryota; kingdom Metazoa; phylum Chordata; class Mammalia; order Tubulidentata; family Orycteropodidae; genus Orycteropus; species Orycteropus afer. Next base: position 7,622,128 of record NW_006921591.1, read on the forward strand.
CCTTAGTAATGGTTAAAATTCTCTGTGTGTACCAAAATCCTCTTTTTAACCTATTCCCTCATTTCATTATATTGTTTTTGTAAAGTCTCAAGCTCCTATTAAAGTGCCTAACTGAGTATAGACACTCAAGTACCATTTTTTTTTATAAGTTGAATGAAGAAACAGGACTTGTGTTAAAACTAAGAAAAAGGCAACTCTTAAAGGTTTGTGTTTATGTACCCAAAGATGCTGTTGACTACACAAACACCATGCTGAAATATACTCATCCAAGAAAATGAAGCTAGGCTGGCACAACCACCACAAAGGCTATTTTTAGTCAGTAATAATTATATGTTAGCCAACTGTATTTTCAGCCAAGGAGGAGATGACATTTCTGTTGATGTGTTTTGCAAGTTGCATGTGTTTTGCTCTTTCTACAGCTGCATCTTCCATGGTACAACAGGCTTCCCACATCTCTTGGCAGTGGGAATTAACTATAAGTTGATTTTGCTCTTTTTGACCTTGTTTTGTCCTTATGCATTTCTTGATGTAAATAAAAATATTGGCTATTTCTTAAATTATTTTTGTTTCCTATCTTTCTATCAGCATGCCAATTGTTCCCTTCAATGTTTAATACTGAGAGGAAAAAAAAAATGTCCAGAAAAAAAATCCTCTTGATGGTTATATTTCAGGAATGTGAAAAATATTTTTCTTCTTAAGGCTAAGTGGTATTCACATGCTAAAATTTCACACTCTAAACCAGATATATAAAATCATATTAAATTGCATGTTGGAAATATCTAGGCCACAGAAAAAATTGGAATCAAAGTGCATCATTTTAGTAAAGAATTTGAATTAGGAGAGATTAAATCATTTGCCAGAGTTCTTGAGTTAAGTCCAAGGACTCTTGACTCTATCCCAGACTTTTTCTCCTATATTTATAGTCAATATCATCTATTGTTGTTGCTATTATGTGCCTTCGAGTCAGACCTGACTCATAGCGACCCCTCTTTGGGTTTCTGAGGCAGTATCACTATGGAAGTAGATTGCCCAGCCTTCCTTCCGAGGAGTAGCTGGTGGCTTTGAACCGTCAGCCTTCTGGTTAGCAGTCAAGTGCCTTGGACACTATACTACCAGAGTTCCAATATCATCTATACTCATTATTATTTCCCTTGCAAATTACTGACATAAAATTAATTATACGGTATTTCTGACTATCATTGCTTCAGATCCTGATGTTGGTGTCATTGGTTGAACAGATAAAAAGAAAATATGGAAAAAAAAAAAAAACTGCTCAGGAATGCTGACCCATGTGGATTTTAGGAGCCATACAGGAGCATTAGGTACTTGTGGACGGCAGCGTGGTTGAGTGGAAATCAATACTTACCTACCAGCTGACTTATCAACTTTATCATTATTGGATGCAATGGGATATTTGGTGCCATGAATATACAATGGTGAGATGATGATTAACAACGGGAAGTTATCCATAATTATATCCAAATTTTCTTCTGACTCCAATTAATATGAAGACCCGACTACCAAACAGAAATCATGTAAGCTTTAAAGCACCCATAGAGAGTGATCATGTTCTGAGATTATTCTATTTCATGACAGTTAACATAGCTAACATAACACTTATATGTTATGAATACAGGCATCTCAAAGGAAATGCCCGTGGCACATGAAATGATTAGCAGCATGAGTTTCCATTTCAGGCAAATGTACTTTGAGATTTGGCTGCTTATTTTACTAACTATGTAATCTCTAAGCCACAGTTTCCATCTTTACACCAGGAATACCACTGTCTAAATCATTAAAATAAAATAATATATGCAAAGCATTTAATGCTGACTTCAGCACAAAAGAAACTCAAAATAATTGGTCTAATATTTATTTTCTTAAACTAAGACCAGCAAGAACACTTGGGAAAAAAAAAAAAATCCTCTTACCTTCTCTGCATATGTAGATGGAAGAAAAGTACAAGGTGATCTGTGGAGGTGCTATAAGAAGAAATCACAGTGTCTTCACAATTACACCAGTTTCCTTTTTCATTTCTCTTCTCTCTCTTTTTTTTTTTGGCAAATTTGATTTACATTCACCATTTCATGTACATGTGATTTCACTCCTTGATTACCGCCCCCAACCATAAAAAACTGTCCTCCTCTTCCCACCCCGTGACCCCTCCCTGTTCCCTTCTTAACTATGCATTTCTGTCTGTACATTTTTCTCTCTGTGTGAATGCTGCCCCTCTGGAGTCTCATAACTGATTGACCTAAGGACTGCATGTCCCTCGAGTAGGTAGGTACATCACCCTGGGGTAGGTATTCTGCTTGTAGGTCTTTCTACTGTTGGGCCAAGAGCCAATCCATAGAAGTAAATCCATTTCTAGGCCCAAACGGTAACCTAGGGCCATAGTTTTGGGGATTCCACCAGTCTCTATCCAATCAATAATTCAACCTAGAGTCAGTAAAACATACTGTTGCTCTAGTCTTTGGTGACCTTTTGTTTTATGAGCTGTGCTGGCTTTTATCAACAACTAGTATCATTTAAGGAGAGATGGTCACTTTGGTTTCATGTTCAGAGAAAGCTCAAGAAGTGTCAATCTTAAGGAGATAAATTGTTCAGATGCATTTTAGCATTTTCAGTGTTCCATTTTCAATTTTTATATTTCACATATAAAGCTGCATGCTTTCATTGAAAGAATCTATATAATTCCACTCATACTGTGAAAATAACATGTATGTATATAGCATATAATATTTTCTCAGCATATGTGTGAAAAAATGAAAAACTAAGTGAATTTAGTCCTATGGGATGTTTTCAGTATTAGATTCAGATTCTAATAGCAGTCTATTAGATAATCAAATTGGTTTACATATGACTTTATTTAATAGAAATTAAACATATATTTAATTTCAGTAACTGATTTAAAACATATTCATCTTAAATTTGCATATGAATACATTATTTTATAATGGTTATCCCTTTATGGTTTTATTCATCATTAAATGAGTTTTTCAGAATAGTGAGAATAATATTTATAAAGATCTTCATTCACTTTATTTGGAAGAGTGCAATGCCTTAACAGTAGTCTTAGGTTTGTTTATTTTTTCCATTATGAGAAGCTCAATTTATTACTGCAATCTTGCTTATTTATTGCAATGTCATTATAGTCACAAGTTCTTAGTGGAAGGCCATTTGGAGCAGAACACAGACCAGGCACTTCTAATGGAATGATCAACAGGAATTTGTTACTTATAGAATAAGCGTGGGGCGGGGGGGGACTGCTCAGGAATGCTGACCCATGTGAATTTTAGGAGCCATACAGGAACATTAGGTCAGGGAATGAGTAGAACCATACACATTATCATCAACCTAGGTTCCCCAAAGTCAAGCTCTCATCCACAGGGCTAGAACACAGGCAAATATGTCCCAGTTCATGTGTTAGGAGAAGAGAACCTTAGTTCATCTCTCCCAGAAATAAATACTAATCATGCTTATGTGCCAGATAGCATATACAGAGAATTGGTAGGGAAGGGGCAACAAGAGGTGGGTAATAAAAGGTAAAGGAAAACAAACCCACTGCCATCAAGTTGATTCCAACTCATAGTGGCCCCTGTTGGGTTTCCAAGTTGGTAAATCTTTATGGAAGTCGATTGCCTCATCTTCCTTCCACAGAGTGGCTAGTGGGTTTGAACCACCAACTTTCTGGTTAGCAATGAAATGCCTTACGCATCGCACCACCAGAGCTCTAATAAAAGGCTAAAAGTGGTAATAAGAGTGGAATTCCCCTGCAGGCAATGGATATTATTTATTGCCCCTGTTCAGATCGGACTAGATTTACAATCCTTTCTTCTTTACCCCACTAAAATCACGTAACAGAGTTCTGAGTTTCTTTTGAGGGCAATCATCCCCCCATAAAGCACATACTTTACTCTCCTTAGTAGCTATTATTCCCATTTGTAGCAAGGGAGATGATGAGGGTGGAATTATAATATACACTCATGCATACAGCTTTTATATTGCATATCCCTTTTTTATCCTTATTTATTTATTTTATCCTTTCTATTTATTTCAAAATTGTTACTGTATAAGATTAAACAAAGGATATCCAATGCTATGAAATGGAACTATTAATAACTGGAACAACTTAGCAAAGTCTGAATGGATGTATAGTGTTCTGATTATGTGCTAGAAACTGAAGCCGTCTCCCACTTCTGCAGTACCTTGACAAACTGGGATAGAATCCTACCAAGAGTCTTTAAGCCCTTGAAATCAAGTTGCTGAAGTCTCATATGAGTGTAGGTTGGGGCATGTGGCAAAAGGATAATGTTGGACCCACTAAGGGTCAGTACAATTTTCTGACTTTCTAGACTTTTGAGCATCCTCAAGGAAGAAAAAAAATTGATTTTTTTTCAAGTGAAGAAACTGTGCAGCTTTCTCCACTGCAAAATTCATGATAGATAACATCTTCTTTAGTCTGGCTTGCTTATAAGACCTAATTAATAGGCAGATCAATCTCCTAAACCTACGTGTCTACCAGGGTTTCTAAAGGAAGAAAATTCTAAGCTGGAATATGAATTTCAGTTGGCTAGGTCAAATAGGTGAGACTGATATATCAAAGTACTCAGGCAGATAAACTAGGATGTGGGAAGGTACATAAATGAGATAAATGTTTTATTCAAGGATCTACAAGAAGTATATACTTTGTAGAATATAGATGTGGGTTTTGTTATATATGGGGGAAGGAATGGTGGATCAAAATGGGAAGAGTTAGGGAAATTTTGCAGACTGAATTTTGGAGAATCCTTGTTGTTGTTGTTATGTGCCATCAAGTTGGCCCGACTCATAGCGACCCCTCCTTGGGTTTCCGAGGCAGTATCACTACAGAAGTAGGCTTGCCCGACCTTCCTTCCGAGGAGTGGCTGGTGGGTTTGAACCGCCAGCCGTCTGGTTAGCAGGCAAGTGTCTTAGCCACTATGCTACCAGAGCTCTCCTTAAACATATAAAATTTGGAATTGATACTAAAATGTTGGGACAGCAAACTGTTCTAAGTGGAAGGTGGCATAATGAGATTTCTGTTTATAAACAATTGGTGTTTGAAAGTATTTGAGTCTTAGTATATTAGAATGTCTTTGAGCTAGAGGACAGCACCTGGCTCAGTATTTTTAAATGAGAATACAGATCTCCAAAGAAGTCAAATGATTATCTTAGTATCACATTGTTCTTGAATGTGGTAGAAGGACTGCTGAAATCACAACCACTGCTCCTGAGGATACTCTTTTGGGAATGTGTAAAATGCTAAAATTCTTTTTAAATTAAAAAGAAAACCGTCCATTAAAGGCTGCCAGGAGTAATTAAATTTCACCAAAAAAAAAAAAAAAAAAAAAAAAACAAACAAACACACCTCATCCAGAGCAAAGAAGAATGTATAAAACCTAAATTCATGGAAACAATTAGTCCTAGCAACTGGTACACCA
>NW_006921591.1:7627689-7629090 GCF_000298275.1 Orycteropus afer afer
AAAAACATCTATCCTACTCTCCTCATCCAGAGCAAAGAAGAATGAAGAAAACCAAAATTCATGGAAACAATTAGTCCTAGCAACTGGTACACCACCCGATCGCAGCCTATACAACTATGAGACCAGAAGAATTAGATGGTGCCCAGCTACCACTGTCATCCACTTGGAAGGGCATCTATGTAGGAGACCCTTGATAGAGAGGGAGAACAATGTGGATTAAAACTCAAAATCATTTGGAGGAAAAAAAAATAAAAAGGTGGAGACCAGGCTTGCTGGTCCAATAGAGCCTGGTGGAACGACTGAGACTATGGCCCCTAGCTGCCCTTCAGATCTGGAATTGAACCCACACCTGTGGTTTCCAGCCAAACAAAAGATAGGCATATGAGTTGAACATTTACCTCAAGTAGATACACTCCTTGGAGAGAACAATCATGGGAGAAAGAAAGGCTGCTTATGCACAGGGAGACAGCTCGGGGGCAGGAGTGTATGGAGGGATGGACTCTGGGAAGAGGTAACTATGGGGAGGAAGTTGGAGGGGAGCTGTTGCATTGTGGTAAACTGTGGTCAATGACATGTGACAAAGTATATGTGAACTGCTGTATGGAAAGTGAATTTGCTCTGTAAAACTTCACCCAAATCACAATAAAAAAAAAAGGAAAAAAAAAAAGCATCTCTCCTAGTATAATACAATTTTCTATATGATAGAAAAATGGAGAATTAAAGGTATTGTCAAAATAGTTCATATTGAGTATAATCCTTGCCTGAATAACAAGAATATCATAGAACAATGGTATAATCTTTTTTTTTTTTTTTAATGTTAAACCCCAATGTCATTTCCTCACGGTAGGAAATATTTCATTATTTTGCAAGTCAAACAACCAACGATTTCCTCTCTAACCATAGACCAATTTTATAATGTGTGTATCTTCCCTGAATATGTAGAGTCCATAAATTTTAATAATAAAATTCCTTCTCAATTATAATTCTATTCGTGTTAACAAGTTATTAGGGTGGCACACAAGTAAAGATCAAAAATGATAATCTTTTTCTTTTAAAAATTGTGGATATATATGTTGACCCTTGACAGACACAGTGATTGGGGTGGTTATCCCCCCAGTTGAAAATCCACATGTAACATTTGACTCCCACAAAACTTAATTACTTATAGCTTACTGTTGATCTGAAGCCTTACAGATAACATAGTCGATTGAAACAGTTCTTGATATACAGTTATTAGATATTCACAGGAAGACACTCACACTCATAAAATAAAGTTCATTAACTCTTTTTTTTTTTTTAATTTTATTTTGCTTTGGGTGAAGATTTACATAGTAAATTAACTTTTCATACAGCAGTTCACATATACTTTGTCTCATGTCATTGACCAAAATTTACAATGCA
>NW_006921591.1:7629190-7658413 GCF_000298275.1 Orycteropus afer afer
AGTTCCTGTGGGCCCAGAAGGTAGTTGGGAGTGGGGATGGCCACACCTCCGTTCACCAAGCAGGTATAGGGTGTAGTAACAAGAAGAATGTCGTACCTTTTCAGTCTTGCAGGCCCCGAATGCCCTTGGGGTTGCTGGAAAGCAGAGCGTGTTCTTAAACCCCAGAAATCTGCCAAAGCGCTGCCTCTTTAAATATCCAAAATAGTCAAGCCGCTTTTTAAACCTTCAAAATGGTGGCGCCCTCTGGCCCAGCTAAAGTCCACAGCTCAGCCCACCTTTCTCTTCACCTTCTCTGTTTGTTTCCCAGCTACCATGCACAGTCCATGCAGTCCCTGGCTAGCAGGGTAATTTTTAGGTTAATTCTTAGGTCCTACCACCAGTCGGGAATCTCAGAGCCACCTGTACTGTCAGGGTCACTCAGTTCACTGTCAGACCACAGCTCCGTGTGTCTCCTTTTTTTTGGTATTTTCACGCAAATTCTTCTGCTAACTGGGGTTTAGTCCAATTCTGTATCCTTCCCTTCAGGGCTCAGGGGTCCAAGATTATCTTCTGTGTTTGTGTTAATTGGTTTCCCTTTTCTTTTTTGAAGAGGATCTGTGCAATCCTTCTGCCTAGTCCACCATCTTGCCGGAACCAAGTTCATTAACTCTTAAAAAAAAAAAAAAAAACCCTCACTGCCATTAAGTCTATTCCAACTCATAGCGACCCCCTTTGGGATTTTTGGGTGGTAAACCTTTAGGGAAGTAGATTGCCCAGTCTTCCTTCCATGGAGTGGCTAGTGGGTTTGAACGGTCAACCTTCTTATTAACAGTCAAATGCCTTAGACACTATGCCATGAGAACTCCTTATTATTTACTATACAAAATGATAGTTATTTGCTATTCATTAAGTGGAAGGTCATCATGAAAGTCCTCATCCTTGTCTTCATGTTGAGTAGACTTTGGAGTAGGAGGAAGAAGATGGGTTTGGTTATGAGGTCCTGGGAGTGGCAGAGACAGAAGAGAAGGAGGAGGTGGAAAGGGGGCCAGTAGAGGCAGGCACACTTTGTATAACTTTACTGAAATTACATTGATAAAATGTTTCTATATGGTACAAAACCTTGGGAAAAAAAAAATCCACATATATGTTGACTTGCGCGTTTCAATCCTATGCTGTTCAAGGGTCAATTGTATATAGATTTGATTTTCAACATTGTCACATGTACATTCCAGTGACATTAATTATATTCTTCATGTTGTGCAACATCAACACTATTTCCAATGTTTTCCATCACTCTTAATAGAAGCTCAGTGCCCCCTAAGCAATGACTCACACTTTGATAAAAAATTATAAACTCAACCATAATGATCCTTCATCCTGGTTTCCTGATGTTTCCTTTTACCTTTATGGAAAAAATATATTCTTAAAACTGCTTTTCAAATAATGCATTCTTCACCGCCAACATCTTCACTGGCACCTTAACACTAATTCAAAAACATTTCTGACTTTTTCTCTAGGTCCTCTATTTATTCAACATTACCAAATAATATATGAAAATACATTGTATTGATCTATGTAATTCAAATTATTTTCTCCAATATATTCCTAACCCTTTGTTTCTGTTCCTCTAAATTTTGGCTGGCACTGGCTTTACACATCACCTCAAAATTATCTTGTAGATTAAGCTCTTTGTAGATAAAATGCAAAGCTAACTGATACACAATTTCCACTTAATTTTCCATTCTTTTCTGTTACACCCTAATTGTCCTATATATTTCTGTTGTCTTCCTCCCTGGGTAGTTATTTAATTGTCCTTACCACACATTAGTTCTCCTTGTGTGTCCCTTGAAAAATGCAACCTTATTTAGTAGAAAACTAATTTTTGTTTTGTTTTGAATCAAGGGCTTAGGAACACATATGCTCTTTTGTGCTTATCATCACATAATAGACACTGTTGCACTTTATGTATTGATTGAAAAATTCATGTGAATATCTATGAATAATTGATGTTTGTTTTCAGAGTATTTGTAGAATAATGTTTGGGAATCAGTTGCTCCATGTCCTAAGTAGCTCAACCCATTTCCTCCATGTGGTTTCTTGAAATGAAAATTCTGTAATCTGAGTCCTTCACCTTGGAATAAAACACAAAATTTCAAAATGGTGAAAGAATACTTGGTAGTTATTGTTTCCATTGTTTCTTTATTATTTGTTCTTTATTATTGCACAGTCACTGAAGGGGAGAAAAATAACATTCAAATGTCAGTAGCTTTCACTGTGTTAGCTTTTCACTTTCTGAACAGATGTCCCAAAGTGTTTTTTAAAAGCGAAAGAAGATCACTATTTCCATAGTTAATAGCTTAGGTTGTTGCAGTCAGTCATCCATTTAGGTCAAAATTGTATCAGTTTTTGTTTGTTTGTTTTTCTTTTCTCATTGCAAGATGCTAAATGTTTTGCCAAGACTCAAAAGTGAATTCACATGTGAGGAAGCTCTCATCCTTTCTTGGGAAAAGATACCCAGTCATGTTGGATAAACAACAAGAGTAAATAAAATTAACATTATAAATGGAAGTATTATCTCTCCTCCTAGGTTAAATTGATTGATAATTTTATAGCTTTTAAAATATCTATTTTTCAATAAAAAATACTGGGATCATTTAAGATGTGGTTTATTCTTATTTCAGTGACTTGATCACTCTTGCTTAATTCAGAATTAGAAAAGCCAATAAGATTATTTCAACAGAATGTTATCTGACCCATCTGTGCTGTTGTTGGGGCCTTTGAGTTGGTTCTGACTAATAGCGACCCTATGTAAAACAAATTGAAATAATACCTGGTCCTGTGCCATACTCCCAGTCTTTCCCATGCTTGGGTCATTGTCACAGTCTCTGTGTCAATTAATCTTATTTAAGTTCTCCCCCCTTTTCATTGACCAAGTATGATATCCTTCTCCAGGAAATTGTCCCTTCTGACAACATGACCAAAGTACGAGAGACAAAGTCCGGCCATTCTCGCTTCTAAGAAGCATTCCAGCTGTAATTCCTCCGATACAGATTTGTTCATTCTTCTGGCAGCCTGTGGTACAGTTTTCTTCATCAAGCCATAAGTCAAAGGCATAAATTCTTCTGTGGTCTTCGATATTCGTTGTCCAGCTCTCACATGCATATGAAACTATTAAGAATACCATAGTTTGAGTCAAGTGCACCTTAGTCTTCAAAGTGGCATCTTTGTTCTTAAACACTTTTTTTTTTGTTGTTGTTATTATTTTTACCAAAATTTGGGTGATTTGGGTGAAACTTTACAAAGCAAATTCATTTTCCGTGCAGCAGTTCATACACATTTTGTCGCGTGACAATTTAACAGCTCTCTTCCTGCTTTCTCCCCATGGTTAACTCTTCCCTGTGTCCTTCCCTCCCGTGCACTCCCCTCCTCCTGAGCTATCTCGCTGTGCAAACACCTGCCCTTCTGTTCTTCCATGATTGATCACTCCAAGGAATGTATCTATCTGATGTAAATGTTCACCCTATATGCCTGTCTATTATTTGGCTGGAAGCCATAGGAGTGAGTTAAATTCCAGACCTGAAGGGTGGTTAGGGCAATAGTCTTAGGAGTCTCTTCAGGCTCTATCAGACCAGAAGACCTAGTCTCTTTTCATAATTTTGAGTTTTGTTCCACATGGTTCTCCTCCTCTATCCATGATCTCCTGCACTGGTCCCCCTCTGAGTGATACAGTGGGAGCTCAGGACTATCTAGTTCTTCTGGTCTTGTGGTCATATAGGTTGAGGACTTCACAGTCTACAAGTCCCTTGGACTAATTGTTTCCCTGCGTCTTTTGTTTTTCTTCATTCTTCTTTGCTCTTGATGAGGAGAGACCAATTGTTGCATCTAGGTGGCCGCTTGCAAGGTTTTAAGATCCTGGTCACTACTCACCAAAGTAAGATGTAGAACAATGTTGTGTGTAGTATGTTATTCAAATTGAGCTTGATGTCCCCTGTAACCATGGTCTCCAGCCCCCAGGCTCAACTACTTGCTCCCTCTGGGTAGCTGGCTGTGGCCAAGAAGCCACAACCTTGTCCCTTGTCAGCTCTACTATACACATGGACATTCTTGCAGTGCATACAAATACACATTTAAAAACATTGTCTGCTAACTTTATATATGGTCATGGGCACACTACCCCCTGCAAAGATATACCTGATTATTCAGCCTGTCCATCTATCTACCCAACTGTATATCAGTGCTTGCCATTACTGACAATACAGTATTGTGCATGCAAAAGAGTTCATCTTTGTTGTCTGTACCTCCCATGTAATTCTCTGTCTTCCTCTTCCTCAGTACTACATTGTTGATCACTTACATTTCGTACATTGCCCTTTCCATCACCAAATCAATACAAGTCTATGCTTTTCTAGCAATATTCCCTCCTCTTCCCTTCCACCCTTGGCAACCAACAAAGAAAATTTCTTTCCATATATAAACTTTTCCTTGAGTTTTTACAATAATGAACGAATACAATATTTGTCCTTCTGTGATTGACTTATTTCACTCAGCATAATATCCTCCAAGTCCATCCATGTTATGCAGTGTTTTAAAGATTCTATATTATTCTTTAGTATTGCATAGTATTCCAATGTGTAGTCTTTTGCAGCAGATTTGACCAATGCAATATGTCATTCAGTTTTCTGATTGCTGCCTCAGTAGCCAGCTGTTCATTGTGGATCCAAAAAAACGAAATCCTGGACAACTTCAATCTTTTCTCCATTTACAATGGTGTTGCTTATTGGTCCAGTTGTGAGGATTTTTGTTTTCTTAATTTTGAGACACAATCCATATTGAAGGCCATAATCTCTGGTCTTCATCACCAAACGTTTCAAGTCTTCATTTTCAGCAAGTAAGTTTGTGTTATCTGTGTTTGCAAGTTTTTAATGATTCTTGCTCCAATCCTAATGTCATGTTCTTCTTCATATAGTCCAGCTTCTTGGATTATTTGTTTAGTATACAGATTGAATAAGTATGGTGAGATGATACAACCCTGATGCACACATTTCCTGATTTTAAGACGTGTCGTCCCCTTGTTCTGTTCAAGTGACTACCTCTTGGTCTATGTACAGATTTCTTATGAGCACAATTAAGTGTTCCAATTTTTCATAATGCTATCCTTAATTTGTTTTCATCCACACAATTGAATGTCTTTATATAGTCAATAAAACACAGGTTTTTGGTATTCTTGCTTTCAGCCAAGATCCATCTGATATCAGCAATGATATCCATCATCGCACATCCTCTTCCAAATCTGGCTTAATTTTCATTTCCTTCTATAGTTAATAAATAATATCTATCTATCTGTCTCTCTATCTATCTATCTATTATTACCTATCTATCTACCTATCTATTGTTGTTGTTGTTGTTATGTGCCGTCGAGTCGGCCCCGACTCATAGCGACCCCTCCTTGGGTTTCCGAGGCAGTATCACTACGGAAGTAGGATTGCCCAACCTTCCTTCCGAGGAGTGGCTGGTGGGTTTGAACCGCCAGCCGTCTGGTTAGCAGGCAAGTGTCTTAGCCACTATTATCTACCTATTATCTATCTCTCTATCTCTCTATCATGCTTGAGTGTTCCTGCTGAGTTATGTAACATTGAAACTATTGGGACTGGACTAATGATTTTAAATTCATTTTTCAACAAGTCCATTTTTAACTAACACATTAAAAATATAGATGATTTTATCTTTGCTTTTACTTCATCCTCTTAGTGACCATGCTTTATTTTATTTTAACTTAATTCAACCCTTGATAATATATATCTCTTTACACAATTCCAAAAAGGGGTAATGTATCACAGTCATAAAAATATGAACAACTATAGTTACTTTCCAAATTTTTCATATTCAATCAAAATTTTTATGATTGGGTCAAACATTGGTGAATTACAAAACATGCATTCAAGCATGAATATGAAGACCTTGTACAAGTAACACCATATATAAGTTGTAGCAATACATCATCCATTGGTCAAAAAGGTGGATGCTGTATTACTTGTTACTAGTGTCCAGTATCCTATTTAGTTTCTGACCAACTCTGATTCAGAAGATTTAAATTACAGGCCTGCCTCCTTTGAGCTAGAATCATTGGAATTTGTATTTGGATTGTTTTGACTTTGTGTTCATAGGGATTGAGAAGACTATTTCCATAAATATGTCCTCAAATGTTTATCTGTGTTCTTAATAAATTCTTTGATTTTGTTAGCACACATGTGACCAATCCCAGATTAGTTCTGTTAACAACTTGCTTGATTACTAGTGTTAGAGTTGACATGACATCATATAGAGCAAATGTTCACAATCATGTTCTAATATCGTGTTGCAATTATCTGATGATAATCTGATAACATTTATGGGTACTTTCCTTATACATCTGGCCATCACAGAAATTTTTTATGCCATTTCAAGACCCATGCATGCACTTGACCTAAAAACTCTTTGTTAAGAGGTGCTTTAGAATGTATTAATTTTAAATGTATTGGTTATATTAAGCTATATAAAAAGATTAATTTATTAAAAGGAAGCTGTATTTAAGAAATTATAATATCTCTTTCCAAATATGTACATGATAAAATTCATTACAACTTATATGATTTATTAAACTGAGTCACTCCTGAAGCAAATACATTATTAAGTAGTTAAAAAATTCATGACATGTCTTTAGCACAGTGAGAGTGCCTTAGAGAAGCTCATTTTTCTGATAAATATGTGTTTAACAAAATTGCTTGAAATTAATCTCTTTTATGAGTTCTTATAATTATTGTTGTTATTTAAGACTTAGATATATATAGCATGAATAACAATGCATTTTTCACATCGGGTCATGGTTTGTTTTTGAATGTAAACAGTCACAATCTTTTCTTTGTGGGTATGTAATAAAATGCTTTGTTGCATCATTAAAGTTGTTCATTAGACTGTGGAGTTCTAGGACACATTATCTATATTGTACATAACTAATTTCTATTTTGAGAGTTAAAGGAGTATAGGCAATGGAAATATTCTATGATTTCTTGTTGTGCATATTGGACTTCAAGCATAAGGGTTTGCTTTGCAGAGTGAAGATCTTAAGTTCCGAGTTTCCTGGGTTTTCAAGCAGAATTTTCAAAATAAAGATCTAGTCAAAAGAATTCTGTTTCCTATGCCATCAGAAATAGGAAGATTTCTCTACTTAGACCATGTTTTGAGATATTCCAAATCAAAATGGCAAGCCTACTTAATAACCCAGTATAACCTGCTTATGGATGTTGTCTCTGGTGGTATAGTGCCTAGGGCATTTGAGTGCTAACCAGAAGGCTAGTGATTCAAACCCACTAGCCACTCCTCAGAAGGAAGATTGGGCAATCTACTTCCTTAGTAATACTGCCTTGGAAACCCAAGGAGTGGTCACTATGAGTGGAATCCAACTCAATGGCAGTGAATTTGGTTTGGTATGGATGTGGTCACACAGAGAGCACGACTCTAAGAATTGCAGTTTTCCATTTCTTTAGCACATATTCATATACAGCTTTGTGTTGTGGCTTAAGCATTACTTGCTGTGACTGAATATTCTGAGACAGAATTCATGATTTCTTTAGTTGTTGCTGCTAATACTATTTGTGTCATAACTACTTCTAAAACTGCGAGAATCATCATCATAACAATTTATTGAGTGCTCAGACTGTGACCAACACCAAGTAAAGCATGTTTTTAAAATTTGTTTTCACCATGTTGCAGATGAAGAAACAGATTCAATGATTTCAAATACTATGCACGAAACACAAGGGAAACACACTTAGGTTAAATCTTGTTTTGTTTTGCTTTTTCCTTTTCTTTTGGTAATCCAAATGGCAATATGACTAAGAACAATGATAATACTATAAATTACTACCCATACTCTGATCAGCTGAGTTTGGTAGGAACACATTCAATTTTTGTTGTTGTTGTTGTTGTTATTCATGTTTTACTGAATATATTTGAATAATACTAAAGTCATTTTATTTTTCCCAGGTACGTTATTTGTGTCCCAAAGACCCTTGAAATTTTCATAGAGCAAGGAATATTTTTCACTTAAATAATTTAAGAATGACTTTAATTTTAACTTATAACAACCTATGCATGACTTGTTGCAATTCTGTGCATTTTTTTTATCTTTCAGTTGTAGAGCTTGTAATATATTAATTTATAGGTTTAAAGGACTACTTAAGTATAATCGTTTTATGGCCAAAAATGTAATTGAGGACAAGCAATATTTTTCACTATTGTTTTTTACAACAACTCCAAGTCCTTTATATGCTCAGAAGATTATTTTAATTCAATGAATTTACCCAATATATATGGCAGAGCAACTGTAAATAGAAAGGAGTGACATCAACAACAGAATAGATTTTAGATTTTAGTTTCTTAAGGAATGAAATTTATTTCCTCTGTTTAAAATTAACTTATAGTGGGCTTCGACTATATAAATATATAAATAACATTAAAATGTTAGCAAACATTTCCAATCTCTAAAAAGAGCAGTTTAATACTGGAAAAAGTTTGTCAAAAACATATTCCTTTGTATTGCATATCAACCAAAACCAGAAAATAAGTTGATAAAAATCTTGCTCTTGAAACAGATGCAAGATATGCAGTTAAAATAGTGGATATCTGTGGTCTTATTTCCTGGATAGCTCCCACCTTCACTCCCCAACTCCAGCATGGTCAACAAGATCAGAAGTTTTAACAGTTGGCATTGAAACCCCACAGCTTCCAGGCTGTAGGGAACTGATTGACTTTGCAGGATGAGTGAAAACCTATGTTCAGTTAAAAGGGAGAAGTTAACAGGAAACCAATAGGGAAAACTCAGACCTTTCTTAGCCCAAGTTTGTGATAACAGTTGGGGAGAAAAATGCACCAGCCAGAAATGTAACTGAGAGATTCTAGAAATAAGAGAAGCACGTGGGACCTAATGTAAGCTCCTCACTTATCACTGTGAGATTGAGAAACCACATATGTCTGCCAGGGAGACCTCAAAGAGCTATGGGAAACATAAATGCTGGAGAAGCATTGAGAACTAGCTCTAGCATTAAATGTGTTTCCCAAACCACTTGAAAAATTGATTAGAAGGGGGTTATGGGAACAAAGTCTTTGAGCACAACAAATGCAACAAAAGGAGCTCTGAGGGTGTAGTGCAACTCCAAAATGATTGGCTGTGTCAACTGATAGATGGATTATGGGGGAAAAACAAATTCCACCAATATATTTTCTTTGAGTTTTTATATATGTTATCTAAAATAACAAGATCTGGAGCAAAGGAGCTCTGGTGGCACAGTTGTTAAGGCATTCAGTTGTTAACTAAAAGGTCAGTGGTTCAAATCCATCAGTCTCTCCAAGGGAAAAAGGTGCAAGTCGGCTTCCACAAAGCTTTCCAGCTTTAGAAACCCTATGGGACAGTTCTTTGCCCTATAGGGTCACTATGAGTTGTAGATCTGCAAACTGAAGATTCCTAAAAAATCTGGCATAAAAATAACAAAACTAATTGAAAAGAAAACACTATGCAGAAAATCATTGGCTGCACACTGAGGGGGTGATAGATTCTAAAGGAACTCCAATAAAGTTAATATAAATAAATAAAAGCACAGCCATCTCCAGAAATATAAAACACATTCCAGAGTTTGCATTATATATTTTCTGAAATGTTTAATTTTCAACCAAAAATATCCCCCTCTCCTCCTATATTCCTCTCCTCTTCTTCAGAATTTTGGTATTCTACTGTCAGTCACAATCCTGTCTCGTAAGGAATCAGTCTTATCTTCAGAAAGCCAGCCCAGGTTCCTTTTAGTAGAGGATGATGTTTAAAACTCAAGATTTGAGAGCTAACCTAGGGATGTCATGGTGTCTCAACAGTTTCAGTGAAACACACATACACACACAAATACCTACGTACATGCATACATAAAACCTTAAACCAAACTCATTGCCACTGAATTGATTCCATTTCCAAGCTGTAAATCTTTACAAAAGGATATTGCTACACCTTTGTCATGCAGAGCAGTTGAGGGTTTCAAATTGCTGATGCTTTGGTTCGCAGCTGAGTGTTTAATCACTGTGCCACCAGGACTCATACATAGACATACATATTTCATAAGTTAATTTGTATAGTTAACATTCAAGCTTAAGCTTAGAATTCTTTCTTAACTCCATTTATTTTATATTTGCATCTCATTTTTCTTTGATGATAAACAACAAAAAAAACAAACTCACTGTCATCAAGTCCATTCCAACTCATAGGGACCCCCTTTGGGTTTCTGAGCTCATAAATCTTTATGGAAGTATATTACAGTCTTCCACAGAATAGCTGGGGGATTTGAACAGCAAGCCTTCTGGTTAGCAGTCAAATGCCTTAGGCACTACACTACCAGAGCTCCTACCTTGATGATATTGGTTCCTAAAAACACTTAATATATACTTGTGTTAGATTGGGTTCTCTAGAGAAACACAAAAACCAGCAAAGTATATATTAAGTCAAACTTAATTATACTGTATAGTAAAGCTTTCGGAACCTTTGCTCATATGTCATATCTCAAAATGAGAAGCTCATTAATAATCAGAATGTAGTATGTATGAAGTATGGAATCTAGAAAAATTAGAAATCATAAAAATGAAGTGGAATGCATAAAAATTGATATTCTAGACCTTAGTGAGCTGAAATGGACTAGAATTAGCCATTTTTATTTGGGCAATCATATGCATACAAGGTGATTGGAAATATCATGGCTTGTGTCAGGCGCACCTTAGTCCTCAAGGAGATATCCTTGCTCCTCAGCACTTGAAACAGTTCCTTCGCAGTTGACTTTCCCAATGCTACACGTCGTCTAATGTCCTGACTGCTGCTTCCGTTGGCATCGATTGTAGAACCAAGCAATGTGAATTCCTTGACAACCTCAATCTTCTCTCCATTGATTGTGATGCTGCTCATTGGTCCAGTTGTGAGGATTTTTGTTTTCTTTATGTTGAGATGTAATCCATACTGCATCTCAACATAAAGAAAACAAAAATCCTCACAACTGGACCAATGAGCAGCATCACAATCAATGGAGAGAAGATTGAGGTTGTCAAGGAATTCACATTGCTTGGTTCTACAATCGATGCCAACGGAAGCAGCAGTCAGGACATTAGACGTCGTGTAGCATTGGGAAAGTCAACTGCGAAGGAACTGTTTCAAGTGCTGAGGAGCAAGGATATCTCCTTGAGGACTAAGGTGCGCCTGACACAAGCCATGATATTTCCAATCACCTTGTATGCATGTGAGAGCTGGACAATGAATAGGGAAGACCGAAGAAGAGTTGATGCTTTTGAGTTGTGGTGCTGGCGGAGAATGCTGAAAGTACCATGGACTGCTAAAAGAACTAACAGATCTGTCCTGGAGGAAGTGCAGCCAGAATGCTCCTTGGAAGCAAGAATGGCCAGACTTCGTCTCACCTATTTTGGTCATGTTGTCAGAAGAACCATTCCCTGGAGAAGGATGTCATGCTTGGTAGGGTGGAGGGTCGACGAAAGAGGGGGAGCCCTTCAACGAGATGGATTGATACAGTGGCTGCGATGATGGGCTCGAGTATAGCAGGGATTGTGGGGCTGGTGCGGGATCGGGCAGTGTTTCGTTCTGCTGTGCATGGGGTCGCTATGAGTCGGAAACGACTCGACGGCACTTAACAACAACAACAACATAACATGGTCTGCTTTATAGGAATGAAAAAAATGAAGAAGAGATATCACATTCATTGTCAAAAAGAGCATTTCAAGATGGATCATGAAGTATAACACTGTCAGTGAAATAATATCCAAATGCTTATAAGGAAGACCAATTAATTTAACTATTATTCAAATTGATACATCTACCACTAATGACACAGATGAAAAAATTGAGAGTTTTTACTAGCTTCTGCAGTCTGAAATTGGTCAAATAGGCAATCAAGATGCATTGATGATTACTGGAGGTTAAAATGTGAAAGTCGGAAACAAAGAAGAATCATCACTAGTTGGGAAATATGACCTTGGTGATAGAAATTATGCCAGAGATCAGAGGATAGAATTTTTCAAAACCAGTGACTCATTCATTGAAAAAAATCTTTTTTTCAACAATACGTGGTCCTCATCAGATCCAATACTGAGGAATCAAATCAACAGCATCTGTGGAAAAAGATGATGGAGAAGCTCAGTATATAAGTCAGAACAAGGCTACAGGCTGATTGAAGAACTGACAATCAATTGCTTTTATGTAAGTTCAAGTTGAAGGTGAAGAAAATTTTAACAAGCCCAAAAGAACCAAAGTACACTCTTGAGTATATTCCTCATGAGTTTAGATAATAGATTTAATGCATTGAACACTAATTCCCAAAGACCAGACAAATTGTGGGATGATATCAAGAACATTATTATAATGAAATGTGCAAAGGCCTGGAGTTAAAAAAAAAAAAAAAAAGGAAAGAACATGCTTGGGATTTCTCAGGCTGAAAGAACTCAAGAAAAAAAATAAGCCTCAAGTTGCAATATTGAAAGTTTCTATGGGCAAAATATTGAATGATTCAGGAAACAGCAAAAGAAGATGGAAAGAATACACAGAGTCACTGTACCAAAAAGAATTGGTCGATGCTCATCCATTTCAGGAGATGGCATATGATCAAGAACAAATGGTATTGAAAGAAGTCAAAGCTGCACTGAAGGAATTGGCAAAAAAACAAGGCTCCAGGAATTGATGGAATACCCATTGATGTGTTTTAACAAATGGATGCCACACTGGGGGCACTCATTTGTCTATGCCAAGAGATTTGGAAGACAGCTCCCTGGCCAACTGACTGGAAGAGATCCATATTTGTACTCTTTCCAAAGAAAGGTGATCCCACAGAACGTGAAAATTATCGAACAATATCATTAATATCACATGAGAACTGGACAATGAATACGGAAGACCAAAGAAGAGTTGATGCTTTTGAGTTGTGGTGTTGGATAGGAATTTTTAGAGTACCAGGGTCTGATAAAGGGACTGAAAAAATTTGTCCTGGAAGAAGTTCAGCTGGAATGCCCCTTGAAAGCAAGAATGGTCAGACTTTGTCTCACCTACTTTGGTCATGTTGTCAGAAGAACCATTCCCTGGAGAAGGATATCTTGCTTGGTAGACTGGAGGGTTAATGATAAAAGGGGAAGGCCCTCAATGAGATGGATTGACACAGTGGCTGCAACAATGGGCTTGGGCATAACAAGGAATCATGGGGCTGGCACAAGACCGGGCAGTGTTTTGTTCTGTTATGCATAGGGTTGCTGTGAGTCAGAGATGACTCAACGGCATCTAACAACAACAACAACAACAAGAACTTCATACAGGAAGAAAACAAAATGTCATTAAAAGATAGGAAAGAAAGAAAAAAGCAAAATAGATGTCAGAAGTGACTGTGAAACCTGCTCTGGAATGGAAACTACCTAAAGCAACTTGAAGAAATGATGAAGTAAGAGCTGAGCAGAAGATTTGAGAGGGCAGCTTGAAAGGACAAAGTAAAGTGTCCTCTTTATGGACACAAATTGTAAGCACATTTTTAGCATTTTTCAAGCTGAAAAAAAAAATGAAAGACAAAATTAAAGCCTTAAGTTGCAATATTGAAGATTTCCATAAAATATTGAACTATACAGGATAAATAAAAAGATGCAAAGAATACACAGTATCACTGTACCAAAAAGAATTAGACATTCACTCATTTGAGGAGGTAGCATATGATCAAGAAGCATTTGTATTGAAGGGAGAAGTCCAAGCTGCACTAAAGAAATTGGTGAAAAACAACATTCCAGGAATTGATGGAACACCAATTGAGAGGTTTCAATAAATGAATGAAACACTGGAAGCACTCATTCATCTGTGCCAAGAAAGGTGGAAGACTGCTTCCTGGTCAGTCAACTGGAAGACCCATTGAAAAGAAAGTTGACCCAACACAATGAAGAAACTATCAAATAATATTATTGATATCATACACAAGTAAAATTTTGCTGAAGATAATTTAGAAACAGTTGTAACAGAACATCAGCAGGGAACTGCCATATTCAAGTCAGATTCAGAAGTTATGGAATGTAGGATATCATTGATCATATCAGATGGATCTTGTATGAAAATGGAGAATACTAGAAAGGTGTTTTCATGTCTTTTATCAACTATACAAAGACATTTGACTGTGTGCATAATAAAAAATTATGGATAACATTTCAAATAATGGGTCCAGAACACATTGTGCTTATGAGGAACCTGTACACAGACAAAGAGGCAGTTCTTTGAACAGAACAAGGGGAAACTGCATGGTTAAAAATCAAAAAAAAGGTCTTCATCAGGGTCATATTATTTCACTATACTTCTTCAAACCATATGCTGAGCAAATAATCCAAAAATCTGGAATATGAAGAAGAATAAGACATTAGTTTTCTAGGAAGACTCTTTAATAACCTGCAGAATGCAGATGACATAACCTTACCTGCTGAAAGTGAAGAGGACTTAACCACTTACTGACAAAGATCAAAGAATACAGCCTTAAATATGGATTACACCTCAATATAAAGAAAACACAAATCCTCACAACTGGACCAATAAGCAATATCATGATAAAATAGAAAAAAAAGATTGATGTTTTCAAAGACTTCCTTTTATTTTGGGTCCACAATCAATGTCAATAGAAGCGCAGTCAAGAAATCAAATGACATTTCATGAGACAAATCTGTTGCAAAAGACCTCTTTAAAATTTCAAAAAGTAACGATGTCACATTGAGGAGTAATGTGCAACTTACCCAAGCCATGGTATTTTCAATCACCACCTATGCATGCAAAAGTTGGACAGTGAATAAGAAAGATGACAAAAGAATTGATGCATTTGAATTATGGTGCTAGCAAAGAATGACTATTCCCTGGGACTTCCAGAAGAACGAACAAACCTGTCTTGGAAGAAGTACAGCCAGAATCACCTTCAAAGTGAGAGTGGCCAAAAAAAGAAAAAAACAAAAAAAAGATGTGAGAGTGGGCATACTTCATCTCACATACTTTGAACATCTTATCAGGAGAAACCAGTCCCTGGAGAAGGACATCATGCTTGATAAAGTAGAAGATAAGTGAAAAAGAGGAAGACCCTCAATGAGATGGATTGACACAATGGCTGCAACAGTGGGCTCAAATATACCAACAATTTTAAGGAAGGTGCATGATCAGACAGTGTTTTGTTATGTTATATACAGTGTCTTTCTTAGTAGAGACCAATGATAGCCATTACTAATGACTATAAATCTACAAAGGAAGCACCAGATTTATTTGTAGTTTTTTTGTTTTATTTTAATAGGACTTAGTATATGCCACTTCATGTTCAGTGAAAGGACTTGGTAAAAAAAAAAAAAAAAATCACTTAAAATTGTTATCACCTATAGATGGCTATGCTAATAATTTTATATAAATTTAAGCTAATTTTTTGTCATCCATTTTATGATTTTGCTTTCTTCATTCATATCTCATTACATTTATCATATTTTAAAGACTTTAAAGAAAAATGTATACTCAGAAAAACACTTTGTTTTATCCCTTTGTTGAATAATGGCTTCTCAAAATGATTTATCAAAATAAGTGGTTTATTAGAAAAAAAAAAATCAGTATACTCTTAATGTAATAAAGGTGCATAATGACCAGAGGGAGTCTTAGTAGAATCTTCGAAAATGCAGGGCAATATTGTAATATTTATGAGGTTTTAGGATGTGTTTAAAGATAATCTTTCAGGGGGGTGTTTAATTAGGAATGAGCAAGGATGATATAATAAAAATTTAGATTTGTTGGCTACAACAAGGTGAGTAATATGAAGAGTGAGCTTAGAAAGTTCTTGGTAATGAACTGTCACTTGATAATATCTTGTGAAGAGCTAAACAATTTGGTCTTCATTTAAATTATATTTTCAGGAAATTCCTGGAATGAAAAATTAAGTTATTTGCAACTTTATCTTCTTTCATATGTTTCCTGGAAAAGTAAAGCCACATGTCTTAGCTACTTATTACTGCCATAACTAAAAAACAAACAGACAGACAAACAAAACACCTCACAAGTATGGGGTTGTCAATAACAAAAATGTATTTTCTTCCAGTTCATTTCAGGATACCAGAAGTTAGAATTCAAGAAATGGCTCTAGTGGGAAGTCCTTCTTTGTATATTTCAGCTTGGACTTCCTGGGTAGCACAAATGGTTAAACTTTTGAATCCTAGCTCAAAAGTTGGCTATTCAAACACACCCAGAGACTCCTGAAAAGACAGGAGGATTGGTGATCTTCTTCTGAAAGGCTGTGGCTTTAAAAACCCTGTGGGGCAGTTCTACTCTGCACACATGAGGTTACCATGTGTGGGAATCCCCTTCAATGGAAACCATCAGCAATAGTAGCTTCCAGCAATCCTTGGCATACTTGCTTGTAGATGCAGCTGGCACATGTGTTTGTATGTGTCAGTTTTCCCATTGTGTCTTTTTCCTGTACATGTCTCTGTGTCTAACCTGCTGTTTATATAACTCAGAAATGATTCAGTTTAGGGCTCACCCTATTCTTTATTAATTCATTAATATAACAAATGAAAGCCTCTATTTCTAAACAAGGTCATGTTTACAAATAAAGGGGTTAGGATTTCAACACCTATTTTGAGGAGAGACCATTTAGTTCAGAATATCATGGAAGAATCAAGCTATGAAAGGGTAGACCATAGGCTATGTGAGGGTGAATGGTTTTGTTTCTCATCTTCTAACCTCATTTTACCTGTGTCCAGTGAGTTAGCACTTCTAACTAGTTTCTGCATTAACCTTCCAGTGTTCCTTTTTTTTTTTTTTTTTTTTGGTGGTGTGAGGTGGTGTGGCATCAAATTGCAGGTACAGGATTATTTTTTAAACATTTATAAAAGGTCAGAACACATTGACCTGAGAATATACTATGAACTAGGTATGGCACTAGGCTTTAGAGATCAAAAAAAATAAAAAACTTTGTACTTCAAATAAAAAATCATTACAAGTCCCAAATTCAATTGATAAATGCATGTAAATCCTGCTGCAAGAGGCTGCCATGGGATGGTGAAGGGTAGGGACGACAGGGAAGCTCCCCACTGGGGTCGCTGTTCGCATTTAAGAGGCTGTTTATAGGCAACTGCTGCCTGCATTGATCAAATTATTACCTGTAATGATTTTATCATCACACAGGAAGAAATTTGACTGGATCATGATATACTATTTATGTAATTTTTTGTCACCCAATAGCTAAAATATAAATACTAGATTCATGTGGAATAGATCATCCTTAGCCAGTTTGACTAAAAAGCACAGATGTTGAAGACTGAAAAAAAATTGCTTTGTAAAGACGTGTACTTGGAAGTTTATTGAAATTTAAATTTGTTCTGAATTTTTCACAATGAACTTTGAATGACAATTTATATGAATTCTTTGTGGAATTATTGTTCCAAGCCCCAGAATATAGTTGCCTAGGATGATCTTTATTTCCTTTATAGTGACTAAGAGTCAGTATTTTAGAGGTTTTCCTTGCAACAGATCTAAGTGGATTGTAAGCACCTGGGATTATTCACCCTTTTCTACTTAATATATTGTGGGAATTTTTTGTCTTGTACTTTTTTGTGTTGTTTGAGGAAAAAAAAAAAAAAAACCTCAGTATAGGAAGACATGAATTTTCTTACCCTACAGGATGGCCTGTCATTCTGTGTAAATAAAAAAGATAAGTGTTTCTGTTGTATTAGTTGAGCAAGGAGAATTCCCTGCTCTACCAGTACACAATGGAGTATTATGATTATTGATTTATTTCCTTAAGTTAATACCATAAGAATAAAAACCAAACCAGTTGCTATCAAGTTGATTTTTACTCATGTCAACCCTATGTGTTTCAGAGTGGAACTTCATTCCCTATGCTGTTATTTTCTGGAAGTAGATTGTGAAACCTTTCTCTTGAGGTGCAACTGAGTGGATCAAGCCAAGAACCTCCTCCCAGTTAGTTCCCAAACACTTAACTGCCTATGCCAATCAGGAACTCCAGTACCATAAGTAATTCCTCTTACAATACTAATGACATTAAATGTGTTGTATAGATAATTTCCTTTTTCTGATATGTTTCCTGGTGAGTGCTAAAGCAGTCTATTTTCTTAAGGGTTCCATACATATGAGCCACCGAATATCATGCTGTACATCCCTGACATCTTGAGCACAGCTAATTGGAGAGAAAAAGGCATCTGATGTAGGGTCATTTTTCAGTAGGTTGGCCAGAAGACTAAAAAGTGCTCGAGTACAAAGGCTCTGTCTGACAAGGCTACCCTTTGCTGAATGGTGAATGATCAGCCATTCAATTATTTTTTTCTATATCTGCATGTAAAGCCTATAGAAAGCAAAAGCATAGAGAAATAGCAAAAAAATGAGTAAATGGAGACAACAAATCAGTAGCATCCATGAATTAGACTGAAGTGAAGTGTCAAAGAGCATAAAAAAATGACAGAACCTTTATAAATGTGGAGCACTGTTGTTAGGTGCCACCGAGTTGATTTCCCCTCATAGTGACTCTGTGTACAACAGAGTCACTATCTCTTGGTTTCTCATGAGTACAATTATGTGTTCTGAAATTCCCATTTTTCTGAATATTATCCATAATTTGTTATGGCCCACACAATTGAATACCTTCTCATAGTCATTAAAACACAGGTAAACATCTTTCACTAATTTCTGCATTCTTTTGGATCACTTTTTTATTTTTATTTTATTTATGGGGTTTTTTTTTGTTTTGTTTTTTTGTTTTTTGGTATGAGCACTAATATGAATCTCCTTCAATCAGCTTACCAGGTAGCTATCTTCCTAATTTCTTGGCATAAACTATTGAGTCCTCCCAGTGTTAGATCCTTTTGTAGAAACATCTCAATGGGTATTCTGTCAATTCTTGGAGCTTTGTTTTTCACCAGTGCCTTCAGTGTAGTTTGACCTTCTTCCTTTCATACCATTGGTTCTTGATTATATGCAACTTCCTGAAATGGTTGAATGTTGACCAGTCCTTTTTGGTACAGTGATTCTGTGTCTTCCTTCTATCTTTTTTTGATGGATCCTGAGCCATTCAATATTGTGCTCACAGAATCTTTCAATATTGCAACTCAAGGCTTGATTTTTTTTCCCAGTTCTTTCAGCTTTAGAAATGCAACCCTGTTTTTCTCATTTGATTTTCTTACTCCAGGTCTTTGCACATTTCATTACAATATTTTACATTGTCTTCTCAAGCCACTGTTTGTAATTTGTTCAGCTCTTTTATTTCATCATCTCTTCCATTTGCTTTAGCTACTCTCCTTTCAAGAGAAAGTTTCAGAGACTCTTCTGACATATATCTTGGTCTTTTCTTTCTTTCTTGTATTTTTTATAACCTTTTGCTTTGTTCATGTATGATACCCTTGGCCTCATCCCACAATTTGTCTGGTCTCTGATCACTGGTGTTCAATGCACCAAGTCCATTCTTCAAATGGTCTCCAAATTCAGGTGTTATATACTATTGTTGTTGTTGTTAGGTGCTGTCGAGTCATCTGTGACTCATAGTCACCCTATGTACTACAGAACAAAACACTGACTGGGTGACAGCCTCGCAATTCTGAGAAAATAATGTGACAAACTGTACTATATAAAGAAGAATGGGGCAAAAGAAGATGCCACATTCTTCTTTATATGGTACAGTTTGTCACATTATTTTCTCAGCATACAGATTCAATAAGTTGGTGAGATGGTACAACCCTGACACACACCCTTCTTGATTTTAAACCATGCAGTATCCCCTTGTTCTGTTCAAATGACAGCCTACTGGTCTATGAATACAATTAAGTGTTCTGGAATTCCTATTCTTCTCATTGTAATCCATAATTTGTTATGATCCACACAATCAAATGCTTTTGAATAGTCAATAAAACACAAGTAAATATCTTTCTTCTATTCTTTGCTTTCACCCAAGATCCATCTGACATCAGCAATGATATGCCCCAGTCCATGTCCTCTTCTGAATCCAACTTGCATTTCTGAAAGTTCTCTGTCAGTATACCACTAGAGTAGTTTATCTCTGGGTAAAGAGGTTTGTGTAAAGTTGATTCTTTTTTTACATTTTCTCTATTTTTCAAATGGTCTGCAATAAGAAATTATTACTTTTGTGGTAGAAAAATATATTTAAATCATATAAATGTAGTTCAAATAAAAAAAAATAGCTCAAATTGGCAGAGTTTTCCTTTGATTATCTTTGGTACTCTGCAATAACTGCTACATCTGTTGATTTATAAATGAAATGCTGATAATGCATGCAACAACACATCTTTCCAGTTCTCACACACAGGTGACTGTAAAAAGTTCATTTTCTGAGAAAAAGCAGCCACAAATTTCTACCCCATGTTTCATCTCAGATCAGTTGTGGAAGGTGAAGAGTTTCAGCATATTAGTCACCAAGTTATATCTCCAGCTGACTATATTATAGCCATTTGGCTTTGTCTATGGACGATAATTCAAAATGCTTCAGTTATTTTTTCCACTTCCTTTCCCGAACACTGTTTGATAATTGATGTATTTTACATTCTGACTGGAGTCTAAGAAATATGACATATGCTTTGACTCAGTGATCTAAGATGTCAGTGATTCATGTTTTACTTTGAAAAAGAGTCTTGAGCTTTCTCCTTCCATTAGAATAAACCTGGTATAACCCTGGCTTATCCAAATGCTAACTGGGTGATAAATGGATACATCTAATTATTATTGTTATTAGTTGCCATTGAATCACCTCTGACTCATGGCAACCTTATACACATAATTACTACATCAAAATTTCACTTATGTAAGACAAAATTTCAGAATCTTATTTTAAGGCAAAACAGATTTAGAAATAAATTAGTATAATTCTGTTATTTTGTACACTACTCGTCTGTCCCTCTTTTTGTTTGGTGGTGGCTTGTGTGTTGCTGTGATCCTTGAAGCTATCCCACCAATATTTTAGACACCAACAGGGTTCACTCACAGTGGGCAGAGTTGAACTTTCAGACTTTGACAAGAAGAAAAGCCTGGCAATCTACTTTGGAAACTAGTCAATGAAAACTTTATGGATTGGAACAGAAAATAATCTGACTCACTTACTTTAGACCTGTTACCAGAAGAGATCAATTTCTGGAAGAGCACATCATGTTTGGTGAAGTACAGGGACCACAAGGGTGAGGGAGACCCTCAGTGGGATGGATTGACACAATAGCCACAATGAAGTACTCAAACATTCTGGTGGTCATAAAGATGATGTAGAACTGGGCAGTGTATCATCCTGTTGTATATAAGGCCTTTATGAGTCGGAGTCAACTGAACAGTATCTAGTTCTATCTATCTATCATCCATCCACCCATCTATCTATCTAGCTTATCTATCTATCATCTATCTATCATTGTATAAATGTAGTCTAAGAAAAGGTAGGTGACTTAGCAATATTACATAAAAGTATATGATCAATTGGGGTCAATATCTTGACCTGTTTTTATTTAACCAGGTTCTGGTTATACATGTGCTAAGACAGACACATCTCCATTCCTCTTATATCTCAACACCTAGCATATTTACTGACACACAGTGAGAGATCAATTAATGCCATTTAAAGAATACTATGCAAAACAAATTCAACTGCATAGATCATAACAAATTATGGATTACTTTGTGAAGAATGGGAATTCCATAGCATTTAGTTGTGCTTAGAGGAACCTATACACAGACAAATAGGCAGTCATTTGAACAGAACAAGAGGATACTGCATAGTTTAGAGTCAGGAAGGATGTGTGTCAATGTATCTTTCACCATGCTTATTCAACTTGTATGCTGAGCAAATAATCCAAGAAGCTAGACTATATGAAGTAGAACACAAAATCAGGATTGGAGAAAGAATCATTAGCAACCTGAAATATGCAGTTGACATAATCTTGCTTGCTGAAAGTGAAGAAGAATTGAAACACATGCTGATGAAGACCAGAGATCACAGCCTTCAATATGGATTGCACATCAATGTAAAGAAAACAAAAGACCTCACAACTGGACAAATAAGCAAAGTCATGATAGATATAGAAAAATTGAAGTTGTCAGGGATTTCATATTAATTGGAGCTACAATCAACACCCATGAAAGCAGCAGTTTGGAGATAAAATGATATATTGCACTGGGAAAATCTGTTTCAGAATACATCAAAGTTTAAAGAGCAAAGATGTCATTTTGGAAGACTAAGGTGCACCTGATCCAAGCTGTGGTCTTTCTATCATCCGACAGCAGTGGGTGTGTGGGTGTGGGATATGCATGTGAAAGCTGGAGAATTTTTAATAGGGAAGACCAAAGAATAATTGATACATTTGAATTATGGTATTGCAAGGAATATTGAAAATACAGTGGAGTGCCAGAAAAATGAACAAATCTGTGTTGGAAGAGGTACAGCCGGAATGCTCCTCAGAAGAGAAAATGGCCAGACTTCATCTCATCTACTTTGGTCATGTAGTCAGAAGGAACGGTTCCCTGGAAGAAGTTATTATGCTTGGTATAGTAGAAGATCAGTCAAAAAGGAAAACTCTCAGTAAGATGAAGTAACACCATGACTGCAGTGATGGGCTCAAACATAGCAACAATTCGTTCTGTTGCTCATAGTTTTACTATGAATTGGAACCAACTTGAAGGCACCTAGCAACAACAAGAGAATACTGAATACATGGTAAAAGATATATCAAAGAAGTATACAGTTTATCTTCAGAGAAGCATTTATTTCCACAGTATATATAGTTATGGCAAATTTTGACATGAAGATATATTATCAGCAAATAGACTTCTCTAATATATATAAATTTTTTTTACCTGGCACTCTGCCATGATATGCCCAAAGAAAATATAAAATTAATCCTGTCTTCATAAATAGTTAATGTTTTTAAAAAAGGCCTAACAAGAAAAAATAAATAAATCTCCAGAGGTAGTGCTGAGTTCCTGGATACTTTGGCAAGGCATGCATGAGAATGCAAATGGCAGAGCGATTATTTCTCACATTAACTCTCAAGTTGAAATATCCTCTTCAAGAAACACGTGGAAGGAAAACACTGCTATGGATGTAAAATGTCTAGATTGTCATTTAAAACCTATATTAATTAAGATTGGGATAGATTTCTCTTAAGTGCTATTGTCAAGACCACTTTTGTGTCTTCCTGTAGCATTGAAAGGCTCCATTTTACCTCAGACCTTAGAATTCCTGAGGTCTCTTTCTATTCTTTAACTCTTACCTGTGTCTATGATCTTTTCATTGATCTATTCTTTTTATCCTGTTTGCAGTAAGATAAGTGATTTATTTTGCTTACATTTCTGCTTTTGCCTTTCTAACTGGCCCTAACCTTTCTGATTATTAGTAATCTGCCTCGGCACCTGTTCATCTGGCTTTGTTTTGACCAATTTAATTGTTTATAATTATTCAATTTGATGGTTGCCTATCTGATCAAGTCAAGTCCTAGTTCATCTGGAAAGTTCCTTGGCCCCATCACAGATCAAGCATTTGCACTAACAGCTGCTTCTATATCTATCTTTGGCATCTGTGCTCAGTCACATTGATATCCTATCAGCAGCTGATTTTAAAGAGTTAACCTCTAAAAGCTACCCTTGTGCATATGATCTTTGGTCAAAATGAAA
This sequence comes from Orycteropus afer afer, assembly GCF_000298275.1. NCBI lineage: Eukaryota > Metazoa > Chordata > Mammalia > Tubulidentata > Orycteropodidae > Orycteropus > Orycteropus afer. Next base: position 7,652,886 of record NW_006921591.1, read on the forward strand.
ATGGGACGTAACAGGGTCTATAATAATTAAAAGGTCCATTAAGGGCTCCATGCCAGAAACTGGATAGATTAAAGCTTGCCAAGTGCACAGGGCCAGAAACTTAATTGTACCTTTCTTTAGTAAGAGTTCTATCAACTGCATTTCTCAAATATATGACCTTCCCTTAATTTTGTGCTAATGCATAAAATTAGAGTCTTGCTTGTCTTTGCATTTGCAATTTGCGTGACATATATGCCTGCCGTGCCTAAGTGGAGTTTGCTTATGTGAAAGCAGGTTTCCTGACCTGATGTCAGTGGAAAAGGAATCAGATTTTGACAGATGGACCTGTCTATCAGCTTGATATGCATATGTAAATATATATGCATTCATATTTATTTTAAAGACCAAAATATTTGTGAATATTTACAATGAGTTTTTGGTATAGCAATATTCTTATTCTGGAGTTGCTATTTCTTTGTACAGCTTACAAATAATTACTATAAAAATCTAAAATCAAAAAAAATGTCTGAATCATTTGAATTTTCCATACCTTCTGAGAATATAAAGTAACTAGACTGCAAGGTCTTCTAACAAACTGAAATTATATTGTTCTGCTGGCAACTAGATTGCATTACAGAATATGTTGCAATTAGATGGTTAACTGAATGACTGTAGAGAAGATTTTTTATAGCTAAGTCACAGAGGTTCTAGTGAATTCAATGTTGGTAGAAAATAAAAGCCAATCAATTCTCCCTGATTTCCTGTTGCACCCTTTGGAGTTTCAAAGAAGAAACTCTAATAGTCTGGGAGAGTAGAAAAGAGAATTTGTTTTATTAAGGAATCATACACAACTCCAGATGGGTAGCACTAAAGGAAAATAGAAAGTGTCCAGCTGTTCTAAAGAAAAAGCAGGACTTTTATATGGAAAATTCAGTATCACTAAAACTACAGTTATCTTGTAAATAATTCATTCTTCTTATCAGGTATTTCCTGAGAATAGTCTATGCAAGTACATCTTTATCATATGCTTCCTGGAGCATTCTTGGTACTTACTTAATTAATTAATTTCTTTATTTTGAGAACAAAAACATCTTCTGAAATCTTTTTCTATTTACCCAAGAGTGCCATAAATCAAACCTTTCTTTGAAAGCTGAGTCTGAAAGCCTGTATGCTTTGAATGTTTGCTTGAACATTCCCCTTTTATGATTAAGCTCACACTAAGGAGCATCAATACCCACAATTGAGTAACCTTTAGCATAGTGGCTAAGGCACTTGACGGCTAACCAGAAGGCTGGCGGTTCAAACCCACCAGCCACTCCTCGGAAGGAAGGTTGGGCAATCCTACTTCCGTAGTGATACTGCCTCGGAAACCCTAGGAGGGGTCGCTATGAGTCGGGGCCCACTCGACGGCAAACAACAGCAACAAGGAGCATCAATACCCACAATTGAGTAACCTTTCTTCTGCCAAGACTTCCTTTTTTTTTTTTTGAAAAGCTTTGGTTGATTTTGATTTGTTCCCTTCACCTTTCTGTCTAATAGACCCCATCTCCTCATCTTCAGGCTAAGAAGATCACATTGGGGTCATGGCAGCAACAAGCCTGAATTGGAGGAACAAATGCAGATAAACTCAAGTGATGTAGGTCAATATGAAACACTCAGTGAAACAAGTAAGAAGCTCTTTCATAGGTTTACTTGCTGCTGAGGGATTGAGAAGAGGGTTTAGAGTAAAAAAGAGGCAAATATAATAAAATTGTCAATTCAAGGAGTGGAATTAATATTCTCCAAGGATTCAGTTTCCTTTAAATAACTCTATGCATAGTGAGGGAAATTTTAGTCTGGCTACAAGAATTAGGCAGGAATTTCATGTAATATTTCATTAATCTCTTAATAATTAGTACAGAAATTTAAAGAATTAAACTGGTTTGCAGTATATTGTATAGTCAGGAACCAATTCCATTTCGTAACGAACTAAAGATGTCTAAAAAAAGAAAATCAAGTATAGGGGGCATTTAGTGTAGTCAAATAAACTTTTGATGAATTTTTCTGATAACTTATTCCACTTCCCCTATGTGTTTACCAAAACACAATAGGAGGAGGTATTAGTCATCACACAAACTCCTCCTTGTTAGGCTAAAAGAAAATCATGAGCTGTTGTGTGGTCCGATAAAACCTTAGCAAGAGACTCTCAAGAATTCTGTTGAGCAGGCCTTCCATCTGCGATGTCATCAGCAATATTAGCCTTTGTAGCAAGCAGATAGTTTGAGCCTGGATTTTCCTAATTGGGGATTGCCATGGTTGGGTAGAAAGGCATGAAAGAATTCCATCCCACCTTAGGTTTGTCAGCTATAGGATTACCAGAGGGCTTATTATCAGTAAGTCTCTCTTATTCCAAAAACTGATATTTAGATCACTGGTCCAGTGCGTACTTTCATTATAAGAATGATCATTGAGGGAAACTCCCAGTGTAGACTGATCTTGCATGTTTCAACAATTCAGGAAGGGTAACATCCAAGGATAAGGTTCATCATTTAGATCTGGCTTTCTTATTGTGATAAAATCTGATCCCTGACACAAGAATATGTATCCTTGAGGGGCACAGAGCAAGATGCTGCCTGTATAATTTTGTGGAAATGGAATGATTCTGTTGAATTGATTAAGCCAATCTTCTGTCATTTTCATTGAGCTCCAAAGCTTAGTAGTACAAGGAGGCACAAGTTGTTTGGTTCATCTTATTTCTCTATAAACAACCAGTAGTTCGGTTACTTTAGTCAATAAATTCATGAAATATCAAAGGGAATCTGCATGTTGGACTGGAAATTGCTTTGACACCTGGGATAGATTGCATGAAGGATCAGAATAAATATCTAACTGTCACGGGGAAATGAAGGTTTTTCAGTGTATGGAGGGTTCTATCTGACATTGAGAAACTCTGTTTTGATTCTATGATATAGGTTAAATTAAAGCATGGTACCTAAGTTTGGGGAGCAGTCAGCCACAGGGATACAGGTGAGGGGTGGGAACCCAGGCCACACCCCAAAGCAGCAAGTTGGGAAATCGGGGAAAAGGATAGAAAAAGGTCAGGGAGGATAGAGTGTGGAGTCAGCCTCAGGGATCCAGGTGAAGGGAGGGAACCCAGGCCATACCCCAAAGTGGCAAGGTGGGAAAGCAGGGGGAAAGAAGAGGTAAAAGGCCAAGGGGAACAGGACATAATGAGGCGGCAGCAATAGGGATCCAGGTAAAGGGAGGTTGGAGAGGTTTCGAATAGCTAAGGGAGACAAACATGTCTGTTGGTTTGTCCTACTGTGGTGATGTGTTGCTCTGAGTCTTAAGGCTGTGCCACCAGTCTTTTAAGCCCAGTGGGGTGCACATGGTGCACAGGTTTTAGCACAGCTTGCAGACTGAGACAAACTAGGAAGAAAGAAAAGGCCATCCACTTCTCAATTATTTGGCCAGGGAAAACCTTATGAATAGCAGAGAAATCCTGTCTGATACATTATTGTGCAACTTTATGAATAGTCCGGAAACATTGTCCCATACAGTGGAGGAGGATGAGTCACTTCAGTTAGAAGGTTCTCAATATATGACTGGGAAAGAGCTGTATCATGAGAATAAAACCAGCCCTACTGATATGGATAAGGTAAAGCTTTTGAGACCTCCATTTGCTGATGTGACATGACTCAAATTGAGGAGAAACAGCTGCAAACATCCATTAATAATCAGAACATGGAATGTACGAAGTATGAATCTAGGGAAATAGGAAGTTGTCAAAATGAAATGGAATGGATAAAGATTGGTATCATAGGGATTAGTGAGCTGAAATGGACTGGTTTTGGGCAATTTGAATCAGACAACCATAAGGTCTACTGTGATATTTGGAGCTGTGTGTCAACTTGGCTGGACCACAATTCTGTGTGGTTTAAACTGTTGTGATGTGGTTATTCCCATGATCGGATAAGATGATTATGTTTTGAGCAGCCAATCTGTTGAAAGGGAGTTTCACTAGGGGTGTAGCCTGCTTCCAGTATATCTATGGACATCCTGGGAAAAGAGATATTCCTCTGTGGATTGGGATTCTGTTGTGCTGCCTACAACTGTCCATGAGCGACCAATCCACCATTCAGCCTGGAGATTTTTAAATCGTCATTCGTTGGAGCCAACAGCCATTACACTGCTTGCCAACCTTGAGCTACTCAGTCCCTACAGCTGCAAGAGTTGGGAAAAGCCTCCAGCTTGATGTCTGATCCAAGAACTTTGGACTTGCCAGCTTCAATAAGTGTGTGAGCCATTTTCCTAAGATAAACTTCTCTCTCTCTCTCTCTCTCTCTCTCTCTCTATATATATATATATATATATATATAGCTTTACTGGTTTTGTTTCTCTAGAGAACCCAGTCTAACACTTTTGGTACTGGGAGTGATTCTAGAGAGACAAAATCATAAGGATGGACTTTCTAAATTGGTTCTCCAGTTTGATTAATCTTAAAGACACTAGTGACCCTGCTTCTGTTAGAAATAGGGCACTGCTAATCTGTGGCTTGAGATGGCAACATGAATATGCAAAATAGCACCACCAATAGATCAAGTACTTGTGAGAAGTGATGCTCTGGGTGATCGCATATTTGATACTTTTTTGTAATTTTGTCAGCATGAGGAGTATAAGGAAGCTGGTTGGTTGGTCCTACTTACACTAGACAAAGTAGTGAAAGAGTGAGATGAGCTCACAGCTGCTGAGTCTCGGCTTATGCACCACATTAAAGACCTCAGTGTTTCCAGTTGTTCTCTGAAAGAATGCCTTATATCTTTTAGTAACAGGGCTAATATTGCTGAAAACCAAACCCAGAGTCTTATTGTAAGGGTGGCTGAATTACAATGCCAATTAAATTTCCAACCCAGAATGGTGTCTGACATAAAAGGGAGGGCATTGATTGGCAAAAAATAGGATCCTGAAACCTGGAATGGGGACACATGGACAGACAGTCAGGAAGATCAGCATATGGAGCCTGTAAATTCTGTTGAATCCCTCCCTTCTGAAGGGATTACTGTAAAACCATTATCCCCTCTACCTCAGTTTGATGGGTTTAGCCAAACTGGATCTGCTGGGTCATTGCCTGAGGCAGAGGCCATGGAAGACATTCCTGAATGTTCTCAGGAACTGTGTTAACCACCCATTGTTGCTGCTACACCTATGTTGTTGTTAGGTGCCATCAAGTCATTTCCAACTCATAGCAACCCCATGCACAGCAGAACGAAACACTGTCTGAACCTGCGGCAGCTCCATGATCCCTGCTATACTTGAGCTCATCATCACAGCCACCATGTCAATCCATCTTGTTGAAGGCCTCCCCCTCTTTTGTCAACCCTCCACCCTAGCAAGCATGACTTCCTTCTCCAGGGAATGGTCCCTTCTGACAACATGACTAAAGGAGGTGAGAAAAAGTCTGACCATTCTGGCTTCCAAGGAGCATTTCAGGTGCACTTCCTCCAGGACAGATCTGTTAGTTCTTTTAGCAGTCCATGGTACTTTCAGCATTCTTCGCCAGCACCACAACC
>NW_006921591.1:7659403-7660800 GCF_000298275.1 Orycteropus afer afer
GATCTCTTCCAGTCAGTTGGCCAGGTAGCTGTCTTCCAAATCTCTTGGCACAACCGAGTGAGTGTCTCCAGTGCAGCATCCATTTGTTGAAATATCTCAATGGGTATTCCATCAATTCCTGGAGCCTTGTTCTTTGCCAATTCCTTCATTGCAGCTTCGACTTCTTTCTTCAGTACCATTGGTTCTAGATCATATGCCACTTCCTAAAATAGATGAAGATTGACTTTTGGTACAGTGACTCTGTGTATTCCTGCCATCTTCTCCTGATGTTTCCTGCATCATTCAATACTTTGCTCATAGAATCTCTCAATATTGCAACTCGAGGCTTAAATTTTTTCTTCAGTATTTTTCAGCTTGAGAAATGCTAAGCATATTCTTCCCTTTTGATTTTCAAACTCCAGGTCTTTGACATTTCATTATAATAATTGGTTTTGTATGCTTGAGCTGCTCTTTGAAATCTTCTGTTCAGCTCTTTTATCTTGTCATTTCTTCCATTGGCTTTAGCCATTTTGGTCTTCTATTTTTTTCTCATCTTTTTAGTGATCTCTTGCTTTCTTCATGGATAAAGTTCTTAATATCATCCCACAAATCTTCTGGTTTTCGGTTGTTGGTGTTCAGTGCATCAAATCTATTCTTTAGATGATCTCTAAATTCAGGAGGGATATATTAAAGATCATATTTTGGCTCTCTTGGACTTGGGTAAGTTGTCTTTAACTTCAAATTGAACTTGCTTATGAGCAGTTGATGGTCTGTTCCACAATCAGGTCCTGGCCTGGATTTGGCTGAAGATATTGAGCTTTTCCAACACCTCTTGCCACAGATGTAGTCACTCTGATTCCTGTGTGTTCCATCTGTTGAAGTCCACTTTTAGAGCCACTGTTTGTGTTGTTGGAAAAAGTTGTTTGCAATGAACAATTTGTTGGTCTTACAAAATTCTACCATGAGAGTTCCAGCATTATTTCTGTCACCAAGGCCAAATTTTCCAACTACCAGTGATTCTTCTTTCTTTCCAAATATTGCATTCCAGTCACCAGTGATAATCAACACGTACTGATTGCATGTTCAGTCAATTACAGACTGCAGAAGTTGATAAAAATCTTCAATTTCCTCATCTTTGGCTTTAGTGATTGGTGCATAAATTTGAATAATAGTCATATTAGTGGGACTTCCTTGTAGGCGTATGTATATTACCCTATCACTGACAGCATTGTACTTCAGGACAGATCTTGAAACATCCTTTGTGATGATGAATGCCATGTAATTCCTCTTCAAACTGTCATTCCTGGCATAGTAGATAATATGGTTGTCTGATTCAAAATGGCCAAAACCAGTCCATTTCAGCTCACTAATGCTGAGGATATCAATCTTTATGCGCTCCACTTCATTTTTGACAACTT
>NW_006921591.1:7662440-7664184 GCF_000298275.1 Orycteropus afer afer
GTCCAGAAGACACACTTTTCACCAGTATGGTAAGGAATAAATTTGTGAAGGGAGCTCCACCATCCTTGAAGATTGCTGTAATTGCTATTTTATGTAAACCTGATTTGACAGTGGGAACTGCCCTAATTGAACTAAGACACTTAACTACGATGGGGCTGATTGGACCCTGTGGTAGTAGTAGCCAACTGGCAGCAGTTAACTGACAAAGGCAAGGTGGTCATGGTTACCATAATGTACAGCAGAGTCACAACAGTAATCAGAATAATCTGACTCATGTGGAATTATGGCATTGGCTACTTGCTCATGGTGTTCCTTGTAGTGAAATACATGGTAAGCCTACTAAATATTTACTTGATCTGTATAGACAGAAGAACTCGAAGTCACGTGAACAGCAACCTAGATTGAATCACCAGAATACAGGGTCATAACCTCTGAATCAATTCCCAGACTTGAGTCAGTTTACAGACCCACAACCCCTTGAATGAAGGGGAGGCCAGGTTCTTTTTAAGAAGGACCCAACTACATTGCCAAAAATCTATAATGCCAGTCTTTTTCCTAACCTTCCCCAAAGGGATCTGAAGCCTTTTACAAGGGTGAGTGTTCATTGGGGAAAAGGAAATAATCAGACTTTTTGGGGATTACTGGACACTGGCCCCGAATTGACACTAATTTCAAGAGACACAAAGCATCATTGTAGCCCACCAGTCAGAGTTGGGGCATATGGAGGTCAAGTTATTGATGGAGTCTTAACTAAGGTGTGTCTCACAGTGGGTCCAGTGCGTCCCCGAACCCTTCCTGTAGAGATTTCCCCAGTGCCCGAATGCATAATTGGAATAGATATACTGAGCAATTGGCAGAATTCCCACATTGGGTCCCTGACATGAGGAGTAAGGGCTATTATGGTAGGAAAAGCCAAGTGGAAGCTATTAGAACTGCCTCTACCTACAAAAATAGTAAACCAAAATCAGTACTGCATCCCTGGAGGGGTTGCTGAGATTGCTGCCACCCTCAAGGACTTGAAGGATGCAGGGGTGGTGATTCCCACCACATCCCCATTTAAATCACCCATTTAGCTTGTGCGAAAAACAGATGGATCTTGGAAAATGATGGTAGATTATCGTAAACTTAATCAGGTGATGACTTCAATTTCTTCTGCTGTTCCTGATGTGGTTTCATTGCTTGAGAAAATTAGTAAATCTGCTAATACTTGGTATGCAGCTATTGATCTGACCAATGGCTTTTTCTCGACACCAATTTCAAAAGACTATCAGAAGCAGTTTGCCTTCAGCTGGCAAGTCCAACAGTATACTTTTACAGTCCTTCCTCAGGGCTATATCAACTCCCCAGCACTGTCATAATTTCGTTTGTAGGGATCTTGATCGCCTTTCGCTTCCACAAGACATCACACTAGTCCATTATATTGGACCTAATAAAGAAGAAGTATCAATGACTCTAGATTTATTGGTGAGAAATATGCATACTTGTTGTTGTTGTTATTAAATGCCGTTGAGTCATTTCCGACTCATAGCGACCCCATGCACAGCAGAATGAAACACTGCCTGATCCCGCGCCAGCCCCACAATCCCTACTATACCCGAGCCCATCATCGCAGCCACCTTATCAATCCATCTCGTTGAAGGCCTCCCCCTCTTTTGCCGACCCTCCACCCTACCAAGCATGACATCCTTCTCCAGGGAATGGTCCCTTCTTACAACATGACCAAAATAGGTAAGACAAAGTCTGG
>NW_006921591.1:7666809-7670123 GCF_000298275.1 Orycteropus afer afer
TTGTAGGCGTATGGATATTATCCTATCACTGACAGCATTGTACTTCAGGACAGATCTTGAAATATCCTTTGTGATGATGAATGCCACGCCATTCCATTTCAAACTGTCATTCCCAGCATAGTAGATCATATGGTTGTGTGATTCAAAATGCAGAATATGCATACTAGAAGTTGGGAAATTAACCCAACAAAAATTCAGGCACCTTCCACCTCAGTGAAGTTTCTAGGGGTCCAATGGTGTCAGTCATGTTGAGATATTCCTACTAAAGTGAAGGATAAGTTATTGTATCTGGCTTCCCCCACAACTAAAAAAGAGGCACAATGTCTGGTGGGATTTTGGAGGCAACATATCCCTTATTTGGGTGTGTTGCTGTGGCCTGTTTATCAAGTGACTCAGAAAGCTGCTAGTTTTGAGTGGGGCCTAGAACAACAAAAGGCTCTACAACAGGTTCAGGCTGCTGTGCAGGCTGCTCTGCCACTTGGACCATATGATCCGGCTGATCTAACGGTGTGTGAAGTGTCTGTAGTAGATAGAGATGCTGTTTGGTATCTTTGGCAGGTCCCCGTTGGTGAATCACAATGCAGACCCTTGGGGTTTTGGAGCAAAGCCCTGCCATCCTCTGCAGATAACTACTCTCTTTTTGAGAAACAGCTTTTGGCTTGTTACTGGGCTTCAGAAGAGACTGAACGCCTAACCATGGGCCACCAAGTGACCATGAGTCCTGAGGTGCCCATCGTGAACTGGGTGTTGTCTGACTCACAGTGTCATGAAGTTAGACATGCATAGCAGCACTCCATCATGAAATGGAAGTGGTATATCAGAGATCAGGCTCAAGCAGGATGTGAAGGCACAAGTTGCATGAAGAAGTGACCCAAATGCCTATGGTCCCCACTCCCATCACATTACCTTCCCTCTCCCAGTCTGCACCTATGGCCTCATGGGACGTTCCTTATGATCTGCGGAAGAGAAAACTTGTGCCTGATTTACAGATGGTTCTTCATGATATGGAGGCACCACTTGAAAGTGGATAGCAGTGGCACTACAACAACTTTCTGGGACTTTCTTAAAGGACGTTGGTGAAGGGAAATCCTCCCAATGGGCAGAACTTCCAGCCATACATATGGCTGTTCTCTGTGCATGGAATAAGAAATGGCCAGATGTGCAATTATATATGGATTCATGGGCTGTGGCTAATGGCTTAGCTGGATAGTCTGGGACTTGGAAGGAGCATGATTGGAAGATTGGTGAGGATGTATGGGGAATAGGTATGTGGATAAATCTCTCTGAATGGGCCAAAAGAGTAAAGATATTTGTGTCTCATGTGAATGCCCACCAAAAAGTGACCTCAGCAGAGAAGGACTTTAATAATCAGGTGGATAGGATAACAGGTTCAGTGGAAACCAGCCATCCTTTTTCCCCAGCTACTCCTGTCATTGCTCAATGGGCTCATTGAACAAAGTGGACATGGTGGCAGGGATGGAGGTTATGCATGGGCTCAGCAACATGGACTCCCACTTAGCAAGGCTGATTTGGCTACTGCCACTGCTGAGTGCCCAATCTGACAGCAGCAGAGACCAACACTGAGTCCGTGATATGGAACCATTCCTTGGGGTGATCAGCCAGCAACCTGGTGGCAGGTTGAATATATTGGACCACGTCCATCATGGAAAGGACAGTGTTTTGTTCTTACTGGAATAGATACTTATTCTGAATATGGATTCACCTTCCCTGGAAGCAATGCTTCTGCCAAAACTGTGGACTTACAGAATGCCTTATCCACCATCATGGTATCTCACACAGCATTGTTTCAGATCAAGGGACTCACTTCACAGCAAATGAAGTGTGTCAATGGGCCTATGCTCATGGGATTCACAGGTCTTACCATTGTTGCCCATCATCCTGAAGCAGCTGGTTTGACAGAACAATGAAATGGCCTCCTGAAAACAAAATTATGGTGCCAGCTACTGGCAATACCTTGAAGGGTTGGGGAGATGTTCTCCAGGAGGCTGTATATGCTCTAAACCAGCGTCCAATACATGGTTCTGTTTCTCTAATAGCCAAGATTCACAGGTCTGTGAACCAAGGGGTGAAAACAGGAGTGGTACCACTCACTATTACCCCTAGTGACACAATCAAAAAATTTTTGCTTCCTGTCCCTGCTACCCTATGCTCTGTGGGTCTGGAGATCTTAGTCCCAAAGGGAGTCCCACCTGGAGACACAATACTGATTGCATTGAACTGGAAATTAAGAATGCCACCCAGCCATTTTGGTTTCCTCATGCCTCTGGATCAACAGACAAAGAAGGGCATTACTGTACTATTTAGTGTGATAGTTCCTGATTACCAAGGCAAAATTGGATTGGCTTTCCATAATGGAGGTAAAGAAGAATATGTCTGGAATACAGGAGATTCTTTAGGACGTCTCTTAGTACTACGATGCCCTGTGATTAAAGTCATTGGAAAATTACAGCAACCCAGTTTTCATATGACTGCTAATGGCCCAGACCCTTCAGGAATGAAGGTTTGGGTCACCCCACCAGGCAAAGAACCACAACCAGCTGAGGTGCTTGCTGAGGGCAAGGGAAGTACAAAATGGGTGGTGGAAGAAGGTAGTTCTGAATATTAGCTACAACCACATGACCAGCTGCAGAAATGAGGACTATGACTGTTATATTTCTTCATTGTATAGGTGCATCAAATATTTTTGTTTCCTTCTGTTATGAACTGTGAAATGTAAATAAGGTTAATGCATTTTGGTTGTACTTGTGTTAACATATCATGTTAGGTGCAAATATGACTTTATAATTATCCTTATTTAGAGATTATATATGGTTAAGAAGATGTGTACAACTGCCAAGTTGACAAGTGGTGGTCTGTGATAGTTGGAGTTGTGTGTCAACTTGGCTGGACCACAGTTCTGTGTGGTTTAAGCTGTTGTGATGTGGTTATTCCCATGATTAGATCAGATGATTATGTTTTGAGCAGCCAATGTGTTGAAAGGGAGTTTCACTAGGGGTGTGGCCTGCTTCCAGTATATCTATGGACATCCTGGGAAAAGAGACATTCCTCTGTGGATCGGGATTATGTTGTGCTGCCTACCATTGTCTGTGAGTGAACAATCCACAATTTGGCCTGGAGATTTTGGATTCATCATTCATTGGCATCAACAGCCAGTACACTGCCTGTCAGCCTTAAGCTCCTCAACCCCTGTGGCTGCAAGAGTCAGGAAAAGCCTCCAGCTTGATGTTTGATCCAAGAACTTTGGACTTGCCAGCTTCAATAAGTGTGTGAGCCATTTTCCTAAGATAAATTTC
>NW_006921591.1:7670586-7672312 GCF_000298275.1 Orycteropus afer afer
TTGGCCTTGGTGACAGAAATAATGCTGGAACTCACATGGTAGAATTTTGCAAGACCAACAAGTTATTCATTGCAAATACCTTTTTTCAACAACACAAACGGCAGCTACACGTATGGACTTCACCAGATGGAACACACTGGAATCAGATTGACAAGATCTGTGGCAAGAGGCAATGAGAAAGCACAATATATTCAGCCAAAACCAGGCCAGGGGCTGATTGTGGAACAGACTACCAACTGCTCATATGCAAGTTGCACATGAAGTTGAAGACAATAAAAACAAATCCATGAGAGCCAAAATATGATCTTGATTATATCCCTCCTGAATTTAGAGACCATCTAAAGAATAGATTTGATGCATTGAACACCAGTGACCAAAAACCAGAAGAACTGTGGGATAACAACAAGAACATCATCCATGAAGAAAGCAAGGGGTCATTAAGAAGGAAAGAAGAGAAGACCAAAATAGATTACAGAAGAGACTCTGAAACTTGCCCTTGAACAGAGAGTAGCTAAAGTAAGTGGAAGAAATGACAAGATAAATGAGCTGAACCAAAGATTTCAAAGAGCAGTTAAAGCAGACAAAGCCAATTACTATAATGAAATGTTCAAAGACTTGGAGTTAGAAAACCAAAAGAGAAGAACATGCTTAGCATTTCTCAAGCTGAAAGAACTGAGGAAATAATTTAAGCCTCAAGTTGCAATATTGAAAGATTCTATGGGCAAAATATTGAATGATGCAGGAAACATCGAAAGAAGATGGCAGGAATACACAGAGTCACGGTACCAAAAAGAACTGGGCAATCTTCATCCATTTCAGGAGGTAGCATATGATCTAGAACCAATGGTGTTGAAGGAGGAAGTCAAAGCTGCACTGAAGGAATTGGCAAAGAACAAGGCTCCAGGAATTGACGGAATATCCATTGAGATATTTCAACAAACAGATGCCCCACTGGAGGCACTCACTCGGCTATGCCAAAAGATTTGGAAGACAGCTACCTGGCCAACTGACTGGAAGAAATCCATATTTGTACCCATTCCAAAGAAAGGTGATCTCACAGAATGTGGAAATTGTTGAACAATATCATTAATATCACACACAAGTAATATCTCACTGAAGATAGTTCAAAAACGGTTGTAGCAGTATATTGACAGAGAACTTCCAGAGGTGCAAGCTGGATTCAGAAGAGGATGTGGAACAAGGGATATCATAGCTGTTGTCATATGGATCTTGGCTCAAGGCAAAGTTTACCAGAAAGATATTTACTTGTGTTTTATTGACTATGCAAAGGCATTTGATTGTGTAGATCATGACAAATTGTGGATAACGTTGAGAAGAATGGGAATTCCAGAACACTTAATTGTACTCATGAGGAACCTGTACATTGATCAGGAGGCTGTCCTTCAAACAGAACAAGGAACACTGCACGGTTTTAAATCAAGAAGGGAGTGTGCTAGTGTTGTATCCTATCCCTATAATTATTCAATCTATTTGTTGAGCAAATAATCTGAGAAGCTGGACCATATGAAGAAAAACATGGCATCAGGATTGGAGGAACAATCATTAACAATCTGCGATACACTGACGACACAACTTTGCTTGCTGAAAGTGAGGATGACTTGAGGCACTTACTGATGAAGATTGAAGAATACACTCTGCAGTATGGATTACATCTCAATATAAAGAAAACAAAAATCCTCACAACTGGACCAATAAGTAGCATCAT
>NW_006921591.1:7672477-7679910 GCF_000298275.1 Orycteropus afer afer
GTGAGAGCTGGACAATGAATAAGGAAGACCAAAGAAGAGTTGATGCTTTTGAGTTGTGGTGCTGGCAAAGAATACTGAAAGTACCATGGACTGCTAAAAGAACTAATAGATCTATCCTGGAGGAAGTGTATCTCAATTGATCCTTGAAAATGAGAATGGCCAAACTTTGTCTCATCTTCTTTGGTCATGTTTTCAGAAGAGACCATTCCCTGGAGAAGGATGTCATGCTTGGTAAGGTGGAGGGTCTAGGAAAGAAGGGAAGTCCTTCAACGAGATGGATTGACACAGTGACTGTGATGTTGGGCTCACGTATAGCAAGCATCATGGAGCTGGCATGGGATCAAGTGGTGTTTCATTCTGCTGTGCATAGGGTTTCTATGAGTCGGAAATGACTCTACAACACCTAACAACAACAACAACCTAAGGTTGGGCTGAGAGTCAAGGGGTATGCAATATTCTAAAATCCATGTCCCATTTAAAGGTAACATTGTAGTAGAGGTAGCATGAGGAACAAGACTATAATTTGATATAATAGATGCTAGTGATCTGAATTTTCATGCCCAGATAACGGAGGGTGATGACAAATCCATATTCAGTTAGATTACAGACACTAATTACTGATGGGGCTAATTCAAGAAATGCATTTTATCTCCCAGCATCAAAAGACATCAGGGGAAAAAGAAGTATGAAAAGTAAATAAATCTTCATTATGAATCAAAGTACCAAGGAAAAGTAGCACAACAATGGAATAATGCTAACACCTTAATAATAGCTGCAATGAATGCTAAAACAAAGTCTACAAAATTCAACAAGATGGATGTAGTTTTATTCTGTGATTTTGGGACAAGCTGTCTACTGAAGATTTTGTCTGTTTCTGGACACAAGGGAATCTTAAGGTTATTCTTACTTCTTCAGAGGACTGGCTAACCAAAAGGGGCAATTTGGCTCTTTTTAGATATGACAAGTGGATCCAGGGCTTAATTCCCTGTATTTTGAAAGAATAAAGATTGGTAAGGAGAACTAAGTATAGTCCCTTCCAATGAGGCTGTAATGAGTTTTTCAAATTGATATCTTTTCTAATATTCATAATCTCTTGGGAAAATGACCATCAGATTCTGGAGTTCTAGTTTCTGTTTGTTAAATTTTATTTAATCTGTGAATAATCTCTTTTAGAATATTTGATAAAGATTGACAATATTTCTCTAATTCAGGTTGGACAATATCGGGGCCAGTACAGGCAACATAAGGGACATCTATGAGTTTTCTGGTATTTATTTCATATGAGGTAAGTTTGTGAGACCTGAATGGGGTAGATCTTAGGTTTCAAAGAAATGAGGGAAGAACTTATGTCAAAGATAAATTTAAAGCTTCACAAAATATAGCTATTATTATTATTATTACATTGATTATTTCCACTAAGCTATAAGATTGAGGGTCGTAGGGTGTGTTGATAAAGTTTGTATGTCAACTTGGCTGGGCCTGGTTGAGTGTCTGGGCAGCTGGTGGTAGTTATTCCCCATGAAGAGATTGGCAATCAACTCCATGGTGAGATCTACCACAAGCAGCTGAATAGTTGCTTTAGGGATGTGGTCTGCTTCCCATATATACAATAAAAAGCTTTCAGAATGGTCTCTAGCTTATGGCACACTTGAACCCTGCATGTAGCCATGTCATTGTTCAGTAGCCTGCCATGCTCTGCCAACCTTGCGACTTTCAATGGACTTGAATTAATGGTCTGCCATGTGGTTTGGTAACATTGGAACTGTGCCTTTTTACTTGTCAACCTTGGGCTTATCAGTCTCAGCAGCCAGCAGCTGTTTGAGGGACGAAAAGCCTCTAGCTTCAGTGGGCTGGGAGCAGGAGGCAGAGCTAAAGCCTAATGTTGAGTGAGGAACTTTCACCCAGCCCCTAGAGCCTGGCACTTTGAACTTGGACTTCTAACCTCCCGAACTGTAAGAGAATAAATTCCTGTTTGTTCAAGGCATACCATTTGTCCATTTGTGGTATATTCTTGTCAGAGTGGCACTAGGTAACCAAAATATAGGAACAAGGTAGTCTTTGAGAAATGGGGATGAATTGGCATGTTTCTTGAATGACTTGACTAGTGACATGGATTTTTCTATCACTACAGAGTTTGTGATGCTCCCCAAGTAGGGATGATGCTGTTAAGAATTTCTTGGCTACAAAAGCTGCAGTTTCATGATGGCAGGGGAAAGCCTTTGCCAGATGTGAAAATTTACAGATCATTACTAATACATATTTATAACTGTTAGAAAGTGGAATTTGAAGGCAATCTAGCTTTCAATCAAACATATTCCCAGAGGGCAAAGAGTATTGTCCAGGTAGGGTCTTAAGATGTTTTCCAGGGTTATAGCATGAGAAAACTGGACAATAAGAGACAATATGTTTAGTATCTTCAAGGAACTTTCCCTACCATGTATTTCTAAACTCTCAATCATTTTATTTCTTTCCTTATGAAAGTTTTCATGTAAAGTATGCATCAAGGAATATGTAAGAAATTAGATAGGGCAGGCTTTTGAGTAAGCCTTATCTATAACTTAATGGCAAGATCCTGGCAGAAACCTGCCTTTTCTGATATCCTAAATTCATCTGCTTGGGCCAATAATTAGTAGTTTGAAAGTTTTTCTAAAGTTAAATTGCAAAGATTGTGGTTATCAAAAGGCAAATTTTGAGGATCCTCTCCCTTATTTACCATGAGGGTCAGGTTAACCAGAGAATCAGCTTGTTTGACTGCTTTGTTGTTGCTTTGTCTGTTTCCCCTAATTTCTTCAGTTTGGGATATTCCTTTCAGTTTATTAGCTTGAATTTTTATTACAGCACTCTCAGAGGGGAGTAACAGAGCATCTACAAGGTCCACCACTTTAGCCCTATTCTTTATGGCAGTTCCAAAAGAGGTTAGAAGTCCTCTTTGTTTCCATAACAGGCTAAAATCAGGTATGACTGCAAGATAACATCTACTGTCTTTATAGACATTAACAGA
This sequence comes from Orycteropus afer afer, assembly GCF_000298275.1. Taxonomy (NCBI): domain Eukaryota; kingdom Metazoa; phylum Chordata; class Mammalia; order Tubulidentata; family Orycteropodidae; genus Orycteropus; species Orycteropus afer. The sequence goes on from NW_006921591.1 coordinate 7,675,479, forward strand.
CTTTCCTGAAGCAATTTTACAGGCTCTGGTGAGGACAATTAATTCAGGCCATTGGGCTGACATGGCTTCAGGAAAGGCTCAGCATTCAAGGATTTTGGTAGAAGTTGTGAGGTTATATCTAGCCTAAAAGTGAGAGCTAGTAGTCCTGGGCCTAAAGTGAAAGCCATCTACAAATAAACCTGTATCACATTTAGGTACAGTGATTTCTCTAAAACCTTTCCAAAGAGATAAAAGCTGTTCAGTCAATCCAAACAATTTTGTGTAGGATAGTTGTACCTACCAGGTGCAGAAGAAGGGCGTCTCATTTAAAACAAGCAACAATAAAATTAGCCACTTAGTCTAATGTTAGAGGCAGCTAGAAGGATAATTTTGTAATAAGTGAGATAGCTGGTAGAAAAGTGTTGAGTCAAGGTGGAAATAAGCAGGGCAGATATAGCAAGAGGTGTATAAACATCTAAAAATTCCCTACTTCTATGTTTACAGTGATATTGACTAATTTAGTGGTAGTATCCACATCTTGGAGGCAGGGAAGATATGTTTTAGCTACAGGATCAAGCTATAGGCTATAATAGCTCATACTTCTGACTTAATGCACCTAAAGTATTTTCAGATACTTCATGCACAAATAAGGATAAGTTAGGAAACCATAAAGCACACATTTTTGTCAGACCTCTTTTAGTTTGTCTAAGGCCTTCTGACCTTCTGGAATGATTTGGAAGGAATCTGATTCAGAGGATTTTAAGTTTTCATATAAAGACTGGATAACAATGAGAAATTTGGAATCCAGGTTCTATAATAGCCACTCAGAAAAACCAAACCTGTAGCCATTGAGTTGATTCTGTGACCCTCATTTGTTTTCCAAGGCTGTAAATCTTTATGGAAATAGATTTTTTCATCTTCCTCCCACGCAGCAACTGGTGGGTTTGAACCACCAACCTTCTGGTTAGCACCCAAATGTCACACCCACTAAGCCACCAGAGCTCCTTACAGGGCCTTAACAATTCTTGTAATTTTTCTTTGTTTTAAGTATAGGAAAGAGAAAAATAGCATTTTTTTTCTCAGGATCTATAGAGATGGCTTCTCCAGAAATTAAGTGGCCCAAATATTTAACAGAATATTGAGATAATTGTAGCTTTTCTTTACAAACGTTATTTCTGTCAACAGCGAATGTTCCAACAAAGCTATAATGTCATCAGTGCAAGACTGGTGAGAGGTGGAACACCAGCAAATAGTCAAAGATTTGCAGTAACTTGAAATTGTTCACAAGCTGTAAGGGATGCAAATCCACATGAAGGATTTGGGAAACAGAGGTGTGATATTTTGTAAATCTTTGGGACATTACAATCCAGGTAAATTTTCTATTCTCCCAGTTAACAGCAAATACATACGGACTTTCACATGTACAGAAATAATGAAAAAGGTACTACAAAGATCCACCACCATAAAAACAGTTGCCTACAGAAGAATGTTAAAAAGTAGTAAATGACGGCTTTGGACTACTGGAAACCTAGTAATAACAATGTGATTTATTACACTCAAATCCTGAATGAATATCCAGCCCCAATTATTTGGTTTCTTAACTGGAAGAACAGGTGTGTTACAAGGGCTGGTAAAGAACACAATTAGTTATGTAGAAAGGAAATCTTGAATAATGGGAGAGAGCTTTTCTCCTTTCTCCTTTCTACCACTTTATGGGATATTGAGGAATCTTTCCCAAGGGTTTACACAAATATATTTGAATCTTAATAGGCTAAGCTGGCAAATCTCAGTCTACATTCATGGATGTGGTGACCTACAAAGTTTCAAGAATTAATGAAAGAATATCAAGTGTAAGGGAATGAGGTTAAATTCAACGAGCAATATACATAACAAGTACTTGCATATGCCAAACAACTTCTTCCTCCTGTATATGTTCTATTTCAAAATCTATTTGGGTAGATTTTGGAACATCAGGTAAACTTAAAAATATTTTCCCTTTTTCAGTACATTGTAGATGACAGTTTCATTTAGATAAAAGATTTATTTCTTATAGATTTATGGGATTATCAGAACTAAGCAAAGAGATGCAAATCTTCATTAGGACCAAAAGATATTGCAACAGGTTGATAATATCTTAGGGTTTATTCTTGATTAGTGACCCCATTACCTTTGAGGATTTTTTACTCTGTAGTAAGGACTTTTGTAAGAAAATGACGTTAATAACAGGTAGGATGGCTCCTATATCAATTAAAATTTGGCAGTTTTCTCCAATAACAAGTATGATAGCTTCCCTTTGCAATTTGGATGTTATCGTAGGAAAAGTCTCTGTTATGCTCCTGTCACCCATACACCCTACATGAGACTAAAGGGTATGTTGTTGATTTCTCATTTTATTATTTATTTTATATCATTTATTCTTCCAATGATTAGGGTTCTTGAAGTAGTAGTAGATGACAACCTTAGAACCACTGGATGGTTTGACATTCTTCTTTTGGTTTTGGGACTATAATTATTGTAAATGAAGGGTAATAGATTTCTTAGCCTTAGAAAACTTTTCAGCCTGTAGAGTCTTGGAAAGCATGTAGGCCAGATCAGTTAGTTCCACAATCAGAGGCATTTCCTAGTCTAGTCAATGTCATTTTACTAAGGCTGAGATTTCAGGTTTCAATCCAGATATGAAAACAGTATTGAAGGCTTCAGATGTGCTGGAGCAGATAAAATAAGGCCAGAGTGTTCAGAAAACTTTTGGAGTAATTATATCTGATAATCATAATCATAAACACATCCTAGCCTTGCTTACAAAAGTGAGTTTTTTTTTTTTTTTCTCCAATCAGTTAATGAGAAATGAACCTTTGAAATGGTCTCAAGTAATCTCTTACTCATGACTCAGGAGTCTTCTAACAATTTAATGGCTGTTTTTCCTGAAAATAAAGCTAACCTATCCTTGGAATCCTTCCATTCAGCCTGCACCAACCATGATTTGGCATTCCCTGTCCCAGTTATTATATGGACTTGTTTATATAATTCAGGGTAAAGTTCAACAATGATTTTAAATTCTTCCACAAACTTGTCAGGATTTTCACACAGTTTTGGGAAATGTTTCACAATGGTGCACAATTCTGAGCTTGTCAAAGAGTTGAAAATAAAACAAGGGCCATCTTTAGTGTCTGTACTAGTATGGATTTTAAAGGGCATTTCAGGCAAATGTTTCTCAGGAAAGGATTGGAAGTTTAGAAAAAAAATATTAAACAAAGAATAGGAGGACAATGGAAGGTATATAGATGAGACTTCCAGCAAGGGAGCAGATGGATAAGGAACGCAATTTTACATTTTAATTCTTTATTTTGTCTTGCTTATTTGGATATAATATCCTACAGGGAAGCTATTTTACTGTCTTTATTTATTTATTTATGTATGTATTTATTTATTAAGAATTCTTTAAATACTAATCAAAACAGACATCCTGTTGAGTTTGTTTAATTTTGGAATACTTAGTTTATAATTTGTTGCACAGAAAATCCAATCTAGAAAGGTCAGATGGTCCCCAAGATGGCCACTGATTCCTCAAACTATCTTTAGTAAGGTCATGCCAACCAGGAAAAAAAAAAAAGAAGCAGATTAAAGCACAAAAATTCTTATTCCTACAATAGGCAAGAGTCTGGGAGGATAGCTACAACATACTTGTAGGTCTGGCATTTTCCATTTTCCCTAAGAGACAGCAAAAACTTACATGTAAGAACAAAAACAAATCCCACAATAAAATTTGAAAAGCATTGAATGCAAAGGAGTGAGGAGTGAAACTTGGATTCTAGAGATTCTGTATGTTATGATGACACCAAAGAATTAACAGAGGTGGAGAGCTCAAGTAGTTTGGCTGTTACCAGGCACCAAATCCTCAATTTTTTGAGAGTTACTGAAGACAATGCACTTATGAAATCCCATTTATGATCCCAATTAATGTCAAAGAAGAAACTCTTCTACTCTGGTATAGTAACAAAGAGAGTTACTTTTATTGAGAGATCATACCACTCCACTTGGACAGGATTAAGTGAAAATACAAAGTATTCTGCTATTCCAAAAGAAAAACAGAGCTTTTACACACAAAGTTTAACATGACTAAAGCTATGATAAGAAGCTCTGGTAATGTAGTGCCTAAGGCACCTGACTGCTAACCCAGAAGGCTGGCAGTTCGAACCCACCAGCCACTCCTCGGAAGGAAGTTTGGGCAGCCTACTCCCGTAGTGATACTGCCTCAGAAACCCAAAGAGGGGTCTCTATGATTCGGCTCTGACTCGATGGCACTTACAACAACAACAAAGCTATAATTATCTCATAAGTAATTCTTCTTATCACCTATTTCCTAAGAAAAGTCTATACCAGGACATCTTTATTGAATGCTTCCTGGAGCATTCTCGGTACTTTTATTTTCATAACAACTACTTCTCCTCTGCCT
>NW_006921591.1:7680010-7694009 GCF_000298275.1 Orycteropus afer afer
TTTTTTTTTTTTTTTTTTCTATTTACCCAAGAGTGCAAAAATTAACTTTTTACAAGAACTCTGTCTGAAAGTCTCTATGTTTTGAATGCTTGCTCACAAAAGGGTTAACAATCAGGATTTTCTTCCCTAGATTTTGATAATTTAATGATTCTGATCTCATGTCCATTTCAAGTAGAGAATAATTCAGCTATAAACCTGTAGTTTACTCAGTGCATGGCTAATGCAAGTGGATAAGCAACATTGACTCCATGACTGATTATAGCCAAAGTGGTTGCATGAATAATTGATACATTCTGGAAGATCCTGGTCCATGCTACTCTATAACATTTCTCTGTTCTTACTCTTCCTTGTATCAAATATTGACTGGCAATTTAAGCTCATAATTGAAGACTGGGACCAATAAACATTTTCCCTCTACATTCAGATATTCCATACTCCATTAATAGATAAATCAATTAATTAAATCACAGAATGCTTGTGCACTTTCCATGTAGCAAGCATTTTACTAATTTTGGCCTTATAATAGAGATAAAAATAAGAGACCATTTCTGCCCACTGAGAGTTCATAGGCTTCTGTAGGAATCAGTCCGAAAAACTGACACCTATAAGGCTGTATTCCAGTTTAGGAATACCAGTTTATACCAAGAGATATGAAACTCTAAGAACATCCATAGTAATTAAACACGGGACTCATAATGACCTCCACTGGGTTTCCAAGGCTATAAGTATTTACGGAAGCAAACCCCTAATCTTTCTTCAATGGAGTGGGTAGTAGATCTGAACTGCCAACCATCTGGTTAGCAACCACATGCCTTAATCACTACACCATCAGAATGCCTTAAATATGGGAAATGCTGTTAAAAGCAAGGGTCTTTTGTAGAGGAGGGCTCACTGCTTGCTGTGTTAATGCTGCCTTGTGACATTGTACAGGTCTTTTAAACTTATAACATTGCGGAGAATTGTTCTGTAACCAATCTAGAGGTAAAAGTTCTGTCATTTCTACCTATGTTTGCAATGTAAGATTGAGCTACTCTTATCATTAGCCTTTTCTACAAAAGATGAGTATTGGACACAGAGGCATATGCTTCATATTGTCACTGATACAAATATGCAAAGGTTTCCCAATATAGTTGAGAGTCTTTCTATGTCAATTTTTTGGTGCTGTGGATTATAATTTGCATAGTGCCCACTAGGAAAAAACATAAGATCAGTAGATACAAGCCCCAAAACAGAGTGAAAAGATGACCTTTTCTGTTTTGTTTTTAACGGAGTCAACTTTTTCTAAGGTATGTGATGGGAGAGGAACAAAATTTGAAGGAGATTGGATAGGATTTGCAGTTTGGAGAGCAGATTATTTTATATAAATTTTGATAAATTTTTTCATATTAATAATAAAATTCATAATAATGCTAATAACGTTCTTATAGAAAACACATTTATTCACTGGAAATATTCCTAAATGCTGAACATATATTAACTCTTTTGATTCTTAAAACAACCTTATATTGTAGTTTTATTATTATTATTATTATTATTATTCTTGTTTCCAAAAGAAATTTGAGCTCACAGGTACTATTACTAAGCATATCATAAAATCACACAAGAAATATATCTTTATAATTGGGGATAGGGTGGTTTTCCATAATATTAAAAGGTAATCATTTTCATTTGAATGCAAGGATATTAAAAAGTAATACCTTAAATATAACATTTTGTAGTGTTCAACTGTTTAACAAATACGTGATTAACAGCCTGGTCAAGAAATGTGCATTGTTATATAAAAAATTAAAGTTAATTTTACTAAATTTATGGCATGTTATTGGCTTATATTTGATAAGATATTTTACCTTAAACATGGCATAGAGAAAAACTTTTTTTGTGTGAACCTAATTTTAATAATTTAAAAGATCCTTTTTCATTTATATAAAAGATGATTTTTTTTGAAATTTTAATTGTTTAAAAATGCTATTTTAAAGAATAGCAGGAAGTTGGGTCCATGTGTGTCTGTAATAGAGGAGGTAGTTGATAGTTACTGAAAGGTCAACTAAAGCCTATTATCAATAATAGCTAATGGTTATAAACATCTTACTATGTGCCAGATATTATTCTGCACACTTCAAATGCATTAACAAATTTAATACAAACAATAAATCGTAAATTAGGTAATATTGTTGTTTTGTGCCCAGTCAGTTCCAAATCATAGAGTGCAATGTAGTTTTTTACATAACCTCATTTTAAATATAAGAAAATAGAAATAAAATGTGGTGAAAATTGTCTATGATCAAAGCTCGTAGATGTCAGTCTAGAGCACACCTATGCAACCTGACTCCAAAGGCCTTAGTCTTAATCTCTTCAAAATTGTATTACCTGTGAATTTATAAGCCCCCATTTCTCCAATGTTGTGACTTCTGTTTGTTGTTGTTTGAGCTAATGTTTCATTTTAATCATCTGTGTTGGCCAGGTGTACAGTCATGCCACAAAGTGTTTTTATGCCACTACTTATGAATTATACTCTCTCTACCCACCAGCCACTCCTCGGAAGGAAGGTTGGGCAATCCTACTTCCATAGTGATACTGCCTCGGAAACCCAAGGAGGGGTCGCTATGAGTCGGGTTTGACTCGACGGCACACAACAACAACAACAACAACCTCTTATTTATTTGTGTTGGTCAGTAGCTCTACAATAAGCATTGTGATATTGGACATTTTTGCCTTAGTTGAAATACTTTGTTTCTCCAAATGTGTGTGATATTTCCTTTCATATCAAGCTTCATATATTTTATAAAGTTAAAGTTCATGTAAGAAAGTGACTTCAGTAATACCAGTGGAAGCCAGTAGTGTAGAGAGAAGTCAGAGTCTGAGTCACTTTAAAGATAGAGTTGATAAGATTTGCTGATGGTTTAGATATGGTGTACAAGAGAAATACAGGATATAAAGATAACTCCAAGTTTTATTGACAACTGAAAAGAATAATATATACCAAGATGTGCAAAGTATGAGAGAAGCAGGATTTCGGGAAAGGTCAGGAGCTTGTTCTTTGACAAATTTAGTGTTAGATGCCAATTAGACATTCAGTCACAAAAAACAAATAGCCTGCTAAATATACATATCAAAATATCAAGGGAGAAATCTGGGCAGGACAAAAATTCCAGGTTTATCACCACAAAGATGTTGCTAAAAGACTTGCCAGTGATAACAAAATTGTGTTTCAGAATCCAAATGAAGTTCAAGAAGGAGATGCTTACTTGAATTGATGCTGCTGAGATTTAAAGAGATTGAAGAATACACTTGGTTTTAGTACTGTGGAGGTAATTGCTATTGATAAGAGCTACTTCTTTGGTGTGGTAAAGATATAAACTTGAATGAAATGGGACCAAAAAAGAAAGGAAGGAAAGGAATTAGAAACAGCCCTGTCAAAGAATTTTAGTGTAAGAAGAGAGAGGTTAGATTGATGAGAAATGTGAAACCGTTGGAAGTTTTTCATTTTCTTTCTTTTTTAATGGAATATATTTTAGCATGTTGCATTTTGATGATCTTGATTGAGTAAAGAGTAAAAAATTGATGGATGAAGGAAAGAGATGCAGCAATTGCTGGAAATTTGTCTTTGAAGGAGTGAAAAGAATGAGATTTAGATCACAAAAGGAGGTATTGTTCACAGATTGGAGCATATCCATAGCAACACAGATGCAGTGCATGTTGAGGCAGGTACATATATAGTGTTCTGAAAAAAAATGGCATAGTACCACTCTAATTGATTCTATGTTCTCTGTGAGGCAAAGTCATTAGGTGAAATTGCAGAAGAGGAAATAAGTATATATTTGAGGAGAAAAGAAAAGATATGAATTAATTGTCTAAGAGAGTGGCACAATGGTAGAATTTGAAAATGGCTACTTCTTTTAAAATAAGCATTTCTGTCATCCGCAAGGAAATTTAATACAACATTCTACGATGATTATGCATGTAAATAAGGAGCATTGGTGGTGCAAATGTTTAGGAGCTTGACGGTTAAAGGTCAGTGGTTCAAACCCACCAGCTGCTGCAATGGAGAAAAATGTGGCAGTCTGCTTCTGTAAAGATTCCAGGCTCTGAAAACCTCTGGGGGCATTTCCGTTCTGCCTAAAGGACTGCTGTGAATCTGAATTGACTCAATGGCTGTCTGTTTGGTTTTGTTATACTATTAAATGGTGCCCTCTATCATTGATTAGGAGCTCTGGTAGCATAGTGCCTAAGGCACTTGACTGCTAACCAGAAGGCTGGCGGTTCAAACCCACCAGCCACTCCTCGGAAGGAAGATGGGGCAATCTACTTCCATAGTGATACTGCCTCAGCAACCCAAGGAGGGGTCTCTATGAGTCGGGTCTGACTCAGTGGCAAATAACAACAACAACATAGTTGAGTAGCAGCTAGCAAACACTTCATGATGCTAAGAAAAGTGCTTAGTATTCATTTGTTGAATAAATGCATATAAAACAATTCTATTAAAAGTAACTAATAAGATCTATTTAATTTAAGCTGGATGACAAAGGTTATGCATACAGTTTGGTCCTTAAGACTTATCAAAATTAACAGTGGTTTTCAGAAATAAAATCCACCACTAACTTCGTGATTTAACGCTTTGACAAACTTAACACAAGTGTCCAAATTATTAAAGCAAGCTTTTAAACATCTACTTAAAAGTAGGCTATCCCTGTCTGTTCTTTAAGAGTTTAATTAATTATATCCACCACCACCCCCAATGCATTTGCTGTTTGAATTCTATAGGAGGGAATGAACTAAAATGCATTTCTAAAATATTGGAAACCATTAAAAAATTCCCTGGTGATATTTAAAAAGAGAAATAGGGCATTATTCATTCAAGTATTATATTAATATTGTGCAAATGAGTTTTATCTTTTCCTCTTGGAATTCTGGATACTTCTTTTTGAAATTGTCTGTCTATAGATTTGGCTGCTCACCAAAAGGTTGGCAGTTAGACCTTACCAGCTACTCCATGGAACAAAGATGAGGTAGTCTGCTTCTGTAAAGATTTATAGCCTTGAAAACTCTGAAGCAGGTCTACTCTTTTCTAAAGGAATTCTATGAGTTGGGGGATCAATTCGACAGCATTTTTTTTTTCCCTTGGGTAGATGACATGTATTGATGTTAACCTAATGAAAAGAGCGTTTTATGAAAATATTTTCTCTCAACTTGAATGCTTTACACAAAATACTAGAAGTCAAGGTGAGACTGGTGTTTTACAAAGAATTTTGGTCTATTACCTGGTAAGACCAAGTCATGTCCTGATGATCATTACTTCTTTGCATGGAATTTCTTGAGAGGCTATCCAGTTAATTATCAGTATATCACTCTAAAGACAGCCACATAAATGTCTTATGGTACAATGCAAAGCTCTAGACAAAGGATGAGTTGGGTCAACTGACCTAGACCAGGCCTTATGAGAACTTGTTGTTTCTACAAAATACAAGTCTTGTGATTGGTACATGCTTGCAGGAAAGAAAAAGAGATGGATGAGCCAAAAATAATCCACTTGTACAGAGAACAAAGAATAAAGTTGAAATGGAAATACAAGGGCAAGGAGGAAATGGTCATGGATGATTGCTTATTAAGGCAGTATTTTATTCTAATAAATGGTTTATACTATGATCAATGTGATTTGCAACTCACCCTTCACAGAGAGATCTATTGCAGAGCCAAGTCCACTTTGAGAAGTATGCCAGAGGCCAAATGTTTTGAAATCTTTTGAAGATCTTGGACCTTTGTGTTTTGACCTCAATTGATATAATTTGGTTGATGACAATAACTTTACAGGACATCTATCTCAATTCCTTTATAGTATAAACGAGGTAATGAAAATCTAAAGAGAATAATTGACTTTCCCAGAGTTTCAGAGAAATTTAATAGAACTAACACCTTAATCTGACTCTTTTCTTGTAAATTATTCTGATTCCTGCAGGTCATATATCAAACCTCTTACTACTTTCCTTGGATTCAGAAATGTATGGCAGATTGTGGGAATATACTATTCAAAGTCTATTTGACATGAAGAAATGAGGAGTCCTAGGAGAGAACTAGATTGGAGGCAAGTTCTTTTATGGTTTGCCTCAATAACAAAATCTAAGTTCAGTAGAGTCCTTGTAAGAAGAGCTCTGGCTGTTAGTATTTAAGATGTTTGGCTACCAACTAGAATGTTGACAATTCAAATCCACCAGCTACTCCACAGCAGGAAGATGAATCAATACTTCCATAAAGATTTATAGCCCTGGAAACCCAATGGGGATCATTATGAGTTGGAAATGACTCGACAGCAGTTGTAGTTGTTGTTGTTGTTAGGTGCCATTGAGTCATCTCTGATTCATAGTGACCCTATGTACAGCAGAACAAAACACTGCGTGGTACTGTGCCAGCCCCACGATCCTCGCTATACCTGAGCCCATCATTACAGCCACTGTGTCAATCCATCTTATTGAGGACCTTCCCTTTTTTTGTTGACCCTTCACTTTACCAAGCATACTATCCTTCTCCAGGGAATGGTCTCTTCTTACAACATGACCAAAGTAGGTGAGACAAAGTCTGTCCATTCTTGCTTCTAAGGAGCATTCCAGCTGCACTTCTTCCAGGACAGATTTGTTAGTTATTTTAGCAGTCCATGGTACTTTCAGTATTCTTCACCAACACCACAACTCAAAAGCATCAATTCTTCTTCAGTCTTCCTTATTTGTTGTCCAGCTCTCACATGCACATGAGGCAATTGAAAATACCATGGCTCATGTCAGGCACACCTTAGTCTTCAAAGTGGATGGAGCAGGATAGGGATGCTGATCTTGATCATTGGCACTTGAAAGAGATCTTTTGCAGCAGATTTGCCCGCTGCTATACATTGCCTGCTTGGAAGGAAGGTTGGGCAATCCTACTTCCGTAGTGATACTGCCTCAGAAACCCAAGGAGGGGTCGCTATGAGTCGGGGCCGACTCGACGGCACATAACAACAACAACAACATACGTTGCCTGATATCTTGACTGCTGCTTTCAGTTGTGTTGATTGTATAAACAAGTAATATGAAATCCTTGACAACTTCAATCTTTTCTCCATTTATCATGATGCTGCTTATTGGTCCAGTTGTGTGGATTTTTGTTTTCTTTATATTGAGCTGTAATCCATACTGCAGACTATAGTCTTCAGTCTTCATCAATAAGCAAAGTTATGTTGTCAGTGTATCGCAGGTTGTTAATGAGTCTTCCTTCAATCCTGATGCCACATTCTTTTTCATATAGTCCAGCAATAGCAGTGGGTTTTGTTTTTTGGTTAACATGAAAGTGGATGGAGCAGGATAGGGATGCTGATTATAGTTTCAGCTCTGTATCATTAATTCTGATTTGCTGCTCTGAAACTTCCATGTACATTAGAGATGTGCATTAGAGATAAAGCTGTTAGAGGCTAGGTGTAAAAGAGTAAAAGAACTCTTTTCACTATAATTTACAACATGGAGCTCTATGGGGCTATACTGTTGAGTATAAACAAACAGTTTAACATAAAAAATAAAAAATAACATAAAAAATTATCTCTTCTTTGGTAAATGATATCATGTTACTTAAATATATTCAGGACTTCCAAAACTACAGTTGTTGTTGTTGTTTGCCATCGAGTCGGACCCGACTCATAGCGACCCCTCCTTGGGTTTCCAAGGCAGTATCCCTACGGGAGTAGATTGCCCCATCTTCCTTCCAAGGAGTGGCTGGTGGGTTTGAACTGCCAGCCTTCTGTTAGTTGCTATCAAATTGAATTTGACTTAATGGTGACCCTATATACAACAGAATGAAATACTGTCTAGTCCTGCACCATTTTCATGATCACTGCTATGCTCAAGTCCATTGATTTGGCCATGTGCATTTTGAATACTTTCCAACCTAGAAGGTTAATCTTCCAGAACTATTTTGGGCAGGATTCTATTGTGATCCATAGAGTCTTCATTTACTAATGTTCAGAAATAGACCACCAGACCTTTCTTTCTAGTCTATCTTAGTCTAAAAGCTCTGCTTAAACCTGTCCACTGCAGGTTACTCAGCTGGTATTTGAAATACTAGTGAGTAGCATACCTTCTAGCATCATAATAATATTCAAGCCACCATAGTACAATAAAATTATAGATAAGTAGTGGAATACAGTTATAGCTTTTGTTTATCAAGGATGAAGGATCCAATAACTTCTGAAAACAATGACTGGTGGTGGTGGAGACCTTCCAGGAGATTAGAATCTATATGTGTGATTTGAAAGAGGGGTGATACTAGCTCCTTTGAGGAATTGATAGCAGTAGTCCTTGCTGAGAGTCATCAACAAGCAATTCTGTGGCAGCAGGAGCCTCATGCAAAGACAACAGTAGAGGAATTAGAGTAGAAGATGGGGGAAAATATCAAATTCCGCTTAACTAAGAAATGCCCTAGAGGACATGTGATGTCACAGTAGTAGGTGGAAGAGGAAGCCAGAAATATATAATTACTTTTATTATTAGTATGTCCCTATTTGTAACCTTTCTTCCTGGGTTCATCTGGCACAAGAACCTGTGGCAAATATACAGGCCCACTCCTGCCTCAATTTCAGGATGCAGTAGTCACATTTTTATCCTATAATATAGTGGTCCTATTTAACCATATCTATCTATATATATATATATTCTCTGTCAATTACATTGAATTCACCAATTACTTATTAATATTCACTATTTTCTTACCATTAAGAACTTTCTACAGGTTTATATTCATAGAACTCAAACCTGAAATAATCTTCAACAATATGCATTTTTTGTTTATTTTGTTCATTTGACTCAACTAGACTTAGAAAAATAGTGAAAATTGTAGGAGGTATACCCAAAAGACTTGAAAGCAGATACTCAAAAAAAGACTTATACACCATTTTTTTATAGCAGAACTATGTACAATATATAAAAGATGGAAACAACCTAAGTCACAATCAACAGATGAATGGATAAACAAAATATGGCACATCCATACACTGGAATACTGCTTAACCAATAGGAGTAATAAAGTCTTGATAAATGCTACAGTATGAATGGAGCTTAAAGACATTACGTTGAGCAGAATAAGCCAATCGCAAAAAGAAAAAGAAAATATTGTATGACCTCATTTATATGAAAAGGCAAGAAAAGGCAATATATAGAGTTTATTCATGGTTATTAGGGTGGAGGGGAGTGTGGTTAGCAGTGATGGAAAAATCACATTAATTAAAGGTACAGTTGCACAGTCAGTTATTGTAATTGCTGTCACTAAGTTGTACACCTGTAAAAAGTTGAACTGGGAAAAATGTGATAAGTATATTTACAAAAGTGACAACAAAATAGTAGCTTCTGAAGCTGCTTATATACAACAAAACACCTTACGGAATTTGATTCCCTGATTTAGAGGTTTTGGGTTATGGTTTCATTGCACATCCCTAATAATGCGTTAGTGCTTATATTCTACCTCCTAGATTGTTATGTAGTACCTGATTCTTAAAAACTTTTTAGCATCTATCCAAGGCACAATTGGTCTTTATTATCTAGAGCAATAAAGGAAAAAAAAGAGAGAGAGAGAGAGAGTCAGGAATAAGAGGAGGGCATGGAATGTGTGGCTAATTGCCTCTATGAACAACTGTCTTCTTTGTCATAAGACCAGAACTGGATGATGCCTGGCTACCATTACTGGACATTTTGATCGAAGATTCTGCAGAAGAATCTCGATCCAAAGGGGGGGTGGGAATCAGAAAAGAATTTCAAATTCTCATGTGCTGTAGACTTTCTGGAGCCATGGAAGGTTGATGAACCCCTGAAACTATTACCCTGAAATAATCTTTAAATCTTAAACTAAAAATATCCACATCTACTTAAAACCTAATAATAGCTTAGCTTAACTAGTAAATTGGAAGAAAGATGGGGTAATCTACTTCCATAGTGATACTGCCTTGGAAACCCAAGGAGGGGTTGTTATGAGTCAAATCGACTTGACGGCAGTAAGTTTGGTTTGGTTTGTTTAACTAGTAAAAAAAAAGATATGCCTTGACCATCACACTCTTTTAAGAATTATCTGTATGGAATCAAATTGCCAACAACAACTTGAAAGATTAGATAGGAACTTTAGAAGGCAGTGAGTGTGCCTTAATGAGCAAGAAACAACCCAGAAAAGGAGGGTGAGAATGGTAGAATAACTTGAAACATGTAATCCATGTCACTAAATAATACATGTAGAAACTATTGATGTGATATATATGTTTACTCTATATTCTTATCAACAACAAAATTTTTAAAAATTTAGAAAAAATTATAGGAAAGAAGGAATTTATCAGGGACTAAATTAAATATACACATTTTTTTTTTTTTTTACACCTGTTCAAAGGTAATATTATCAAATTCAGGGACTGCTTTTCATTTGAAAATTCTCTTCTTTCAACAATTTTAAAAGCCTCCACATCATCCAAAGACCCTTTACAGATCAGATGATTATAAGTAAGATACTCTGTTACTTTGTGTGGACAGAGATGAAATCAATCATCACAAGAATTGTTCACTGGGACATGCTGAATTAAAAATTCCTTAATGCAAAAGGTATTATATTTATATTTATAGCCAGGCAATATAGAGCTTGAGTTTCAGTTAATTTTTCTTCCCAATGAATAGATTTTTGTAGTACTCGTTTATTTTTAACCAGAGATGTTTGAGAAAACAATTCCATCTGGGGGTTTTCTTAGCATGATGGTGTAGATAGGAAGTCTGTGTGTCTATGCCCATAGCTTATTTTCTCTGCCAAAAGTCTGCATTACTCTGCTAAGCAAATAACAAAATCATTTACTCCAGGCAAGCAAAAATTGCTACAAGACAGAAAGTGAAAATTCTACCCATAGGTCTTTTTTTGCATCTTGTCAATTTTCCAGACTTTCAATCTGTTCTTGTGAGCTATGTAATTACTTATTATATTTTTATTAAACAATTACCCTTTGTATTCACTACCTGTATGTGTGTGTGTGTGTGTGTGTAATTTTAAATCTCAAATAAGTTTATGTTGGTAAATGATAAGTGTAAATTATTTCCAGTAATGCCAGTCCAGATATTGTCAGTCAGATTAAACAGAATGAATTAAAACTCTACGGAATTGTGTATGTGCGTGCGAGTTTCTCAGCATTGGGGCTACTGGGCTATTGTCTTAGGTTTATTTACTTATATGCAAAACCTTCAATCATGCTGTTTTGAAAGAGGTAATGAAATCCCTTCAAATGTTTGTTGTAGTTTTTGTTAGTTGCCGTCGAGTTGGCTCCAACTCATGGTGACCTTATATACAACAAAATGAAACTTTGCCTGGTCCCTGCACCATCTTCATGATTGTTGGGTCTGTCTGAGTCCATTGTTGTAGCTATTGTATGTTGCCTTCCAACCCTATGGAGCTCATCTTCCAGCACTATATCAGAGACTATTCTGTTGTGACTCTTAATGTTTCAATGGCTAATTTTTGGAAGTGTATCACCACACCATTCTTCCTAGTCTGTCTTAGTACGGAAGTTCTGCTGAAACTTGTCAATCATGTGCGACCCTGATGTTATTTGAAATACTGGTAGCTTCCAGCATCATAGTAACACATACATATTCATAGTGTGACAAACATGGCAAGCAAAGTGTTGCTTTAAATACTATTCCTTTAGAATGTAGAGCCACTGCCCTGAAAATATTCTGAGTTCTCTCCACAGCAGTTTTGTCCAATTGAAATATACTTTCAGACATAAATGAAAACAAAAAAATAAATTTTATTGTATTTAAGAGGAAAAAAATGAATAGGTAAATTAACTTCAATAAAATAATTCATTTAAACTAATGAAAATGTTATTGCTTCATGAAATCAATATAAAATTTGTCAGTATGGCAAAGGAAGTCATTGGAAGTTGAACAAGAGTAAAAGACAATAAAGGTGAATATTATTGCATACATAATCCAGCAATAATAGTATCAAACAACATCTGCAAATAGATACATAGATAAATATGCAAGGTGACCAGATGTGGAAGACAAATAGGAGTACACTCATGTGTATATATGTGTTGATATGTATATATATGTGCAATAAATATATACAAGGATATTGTAGAATGCACAGGGGGCAAAGTTCTGAAAACGTCTGGTATAAACAAAAACTTTGAGGGAATGACTCACTAGGCTTGGGGACTTAGGACCATAGTCTGGGCAGATGACTAACTCAATTGGCAAACATAATCCACAAAGACAATGTTTTATTACTTCAGTGAATAGTGACTGGGATGTTAAAAATCTTATGAACGGCCATCTAAGATGCAAACATTGGTCTCTCCTTGTTCAGAACAAAGAAGAGTAAAGAAAATCAATGACTTAAGGAAAATATTAGTCCAAAATAATATTCATGGACCACATGAACTACAGCCTCCACTACCTGGAGACCAGAAGTACTAGATGGTACTCAGCTACCACTACCAATCACTCAGACCATGATCTCAGTAGAAAACTCTGGACAGAGAGATAGGAAAAATAAATGTAAAACACAATTCAAACATAAAAAATAGATCACACTTACTGATCTCATAGAGACTAGTGGGACTCCCAAGACTATGTGCAAGCCTGGAACCAAACCAATCCCTAGGGGATCAACTTTCAGCCAGATAATAGACAGGTGTATATAGGCACATCTCATTTTTATTGCACTTTGCAGATATTGCATTTTCAACAAATTAAAGGTTTGTGACAACCCTGCATCAAGCAAGTCTATTAGTACCATTTTGCCAACAGCATGTGCTCAGTTTATGTCTCTGTCACATTTTCGTAATTTTCACAATATTTCAAGCTTTTACAAAATGCTTTTACACACTTAATAGACTCTAGTGAAGTGTGAAAATAACTTTGATATGCACTGCCAACACAAACCAAAACCACTGCCATAGAGTCAATTCCAACTCGAAGCAACCCTATGGGAAAGAGAAGAATTGCCCCATCGGGTTTCCAAGTCTATAAATCTTTATGGAAGCAGGCTGCCTCATCTTCTCCCACAGAGAGGCTTGTGGGTTTGAACCACTGTCCTTTCAGTTAGCAATCAAATGCTTTAACCACTGCCCCAACAAAGGGAACCGAAAAGTTTGTTTGACTCACGTTATTGTGGTATCTGCTTTATTGTGATATCTTCATTATTGAGGTGAACCTGCAATATCTCTGGGGTATGCCTGTGAGCTCTGTTGGCATAGTGCTGAAGGCATTTGACTGCTAACCAGAAGGCTGGTGGTCAAACCCACCAGCCACTCCTCAGAAGGAAGGTTGAGCAATTTACTTCCATAGTGATACTGCCTTGGAAACACAAGGAGGGGTTGCTATGAGTTGGATTCCACTCAATGGCAGTGAGTTTGGTTTCCTTGGTATTCCTGTGAAGTGAATAATAACACCAGATGGAAAGCACTCCTCAATGCAGTCAGCCTTCTGAGACCAAAAGGTAACACTTGCTGAAAAACAAAGCTTAGAATGCAAGAAGAAGCAGAAAAGGATCAATAGAAATGGGGAACCTAGGGAGGGAGGGGGAAGAGTGCAGTTAACTTTGAGAGGATTGTAACCAATATTATGAAACAAAATGTGCATAAACTATTGCATGGAAAACTAATATGTCCTGTAAACTTTCAGTAAAACTACAATAATAAAATAAAATGTCACTATTCTGAATTGAGTTGTTAGTGTAAAATACAACCGATACTTTAAAGACAGTATGAAACAAGAATGTAAAATATTTCCATATTGCTTTGTTTTCTATTTTTTTGAATTGTACTATTATTGTTGGAGTGAGCTGATAACCCATTGTTGTTTTGATTTGCATCTTTTTAATGGAGAATAGCCACACTTGAAAGGCTTCAAGAGTCACTGTGGTGGTGGTTACTGTATTGGACAGAAAAGTTCTAGTTTTTTTTTTTTTTTTTCCATGGCTATACAAAATAATTATTTTCAGAGGTATCACAAGA
>NW_006921591.1:7694984-7701566 GCF_000298275.1 Orycteropus afer afer
TTAAGTTTTATGCATTTATCTTTAGCAAAAGCAATATTTAGTTGTGATTTTTAATCTATAATTTGCATTCCCGAGGATGCCACACTTTTCAGGCATAGCTAGGAAATGCAAGCACCTTCTGGCACCAAGTGACTCCAGGACCTAGAGATTCAGAATCTGCCCAGAGTCTTTGTTGGAATTTATACAAACTTTCTCCATCCTGGACATCACCATATTGAATCAAGTGTTGAAACATTAAAAGAGAATGGATCTCTTACAAAGACAGCAAAAACAATCTACAATCAGTATTGTTAAAAACTCTTGTAAATGTAGTCTCCTTTTTTTAAACTTTTTGATATTATGAGAACAGTGATGTGGAACTAGGGATATCAGTGATGATGTCAGATGGATCTTGGCTCAAAGCAAAGAATATCAGAAAGAGGTTTACTTGTGTTTTATTGACTGTGCAAAAACATTTGATTGTGTGGATCATAGCAAATTGTGGATAACATTGAGAAGAATGGGAATTCCAGAACACTTAAGTGTACTCATGAGGAACTTGTTCATAGATCCAGAGGCTGTCATTTGAACAGAACAAGGGGACACTGCATGGCTTAAAAATCAAGAAGGGAGTGTGTCAGGGTTGGGTCCTTTCACCATATTTACTCAATCTGTATACTGAGCAAATAATTCGAGAAGCTGGACTATATGAAGAAGAATGTGGCATCAAGATTAGAGGAAGAATCATTAAGAACCTATGATATGCTGAACACACAACTTTGCTTGCTGAAAGTGAGGATGATTTGAAGCACATATTGATGAAGATTAAAGAATACAGTCTGCAGTATGGATTACATTTCAATATAAAGAAAACAAAAATCCTCACATCTGGACCTATAAGCAGCATCACAATAAATGGAGAAAAGATTGAAGTTGTCAAAGACTTCACATTGTTTCTATAATTGACACCAATGAAAGCAGCAGTCATGACATAAGACTATAGCACTGAGCAAGTTAGCTGCATATGACCTCTTTCAAGTGCTGAGGAGCAAAGATGTCTCCTTGAGGACTAAGGTGCACCTGACACAAGCCATAATATTTTCAATCCCCTCATATGCATGTGAGAGCTGGACAATGAATAAGGAAGACAGAAGAAGACTTGATGCTTTTGAGTTTTGGTGCTGGCAAAGATTCTGAAAGTCCCATGGGCTGCTAAAAGAACTAACAAATCTGTCCTGGAGGAAGTGCAGCCAAAATGCTCCTTGGAAGTGAGAATGGCCAGACTTCATCTCACCTACTCTGGCCATGTTGTCAGAGGGACCATTCCCTGGAGAAGGATATCATGCTTGGTAACGTGGAGGGTCTACGAAAGAGGGGAATGTCCTCCATGAGATAGATTGACACAGTGGCTGCAGTGATGGGCTCAAGTATAGCAGGGATAGCAGAGCTGGTGCGGAACCGGGTGGTATTACGTTTGCTGTACATAGGGTCACTATGAGTTGGAGACGACTTGACAGCACCTAACAACAACAACAACAACAACATGAGAACAGTAGTGTGTATTACTATATTTAAGATTTAGGTGTTAAATGGCAGTGTCATTTATATTCAACTAGAATTAACTTTTTTGTTTTCTGAAAGTACTTATTACCATGCAAAACTTTCTTTATCATCAAATACCAACTTGAGTTAGAATTGTTATTGTTATTACATTCTGTCAAGTTGGCTCTGTATCAGGTGACCCTATGTCCAACAGAATGACACGCTGCCTAATCCTATGCCAGCTGCACAATCCTTGCTGTGCTTGAGACCGTCATTGCAGCCACTGTGTCAATCCATCTAGAGGATCTTCCCCATTTTCACTGATGCTCTGCTTTACCAAGCATGATATCCTTTCTCCAGGGACTGGTCATCTCTAACAACATGACCAAAATACATGAGATAAAGTTTGCCCATTCTCGCTTCTAAGGACCATTTCAGCTGTACATCTTCCAATACCAATTTGTTCATTCTTCTGGCAGTCCTTGGTATTTTCAGTATTACCTGCTGTTCTGGTTATCTAGTGCCGCTCTGACAGGAATATATAACACAAATGGGATGACCTTAACAAACAGGAGTTTATTCTCTTACAATTTAGAGCTTTTAAGTCCAAGTTCAAAGTGCCAGGCTCTAGGAGCAGGGTGGAAGCCACTCAACCCTGGGGTCCAGCTCTGCCTCCTGCTCCTGGCCCATGAGAGCTAGAGGTGTTTCTTCATTCAGACAGCTGCTCACTGCTGCAGCTGAGAAGCCCAAAGTTGACAAGTAAAAAGGCACAGTCCTGAGGTTACCACACCACACAGCAGGCCATTACCTTAAGTCCATTGTAAGTCCCAAGGTCAGCAGAGCATGGAAGGCTGATGAACAATGACATGGCTACATGCAGGGTCCAAACATGCCATAAGCTAGAGAGCATTCCCAAAGCTGTTTCTTATACACAGGAAGCAAGCCACATACCCAAAGGCAGCTACTCAGCTGCTCACAGTAGATTCCACTGTGGAGTTGATTACCAGTCTCATCATGGGGAATACTACATCCAGCTGCCAAGCCACTCAAACAGGCTCAGCCAAGTGGCCACACAAATAAACTACCACGATCCCACCCTTTGTCAACTTAGCACCTGCACAGATCTTTAGTGGGTGGCATCTGTACAGATTTCCTCCACTGAGTAGCTCCAGTCCCCTAGTTCCTCTAAGTGATGACCTCATCCCCTTGGCCTGGTGGGCCCCATTCTTCTCCCTCTTGGGCATGGCGGCCCCACCCCCTCACTCTTGGGCATGGCTATGGCTCCATCCCACTGGTTCACATGAACGAGCAGCCCTGCACTCCAGAACCAAGTTGGTGAAGGCCTGGCTCTTTGAAACCTAGGGTGCTTTGTTAGTTCCGCCCCCAAAAGCCATGGTCCTACCCTTTCAGGCTGAGGCAGCCCTGCTTCCGTTTCCCTGGTCTCTCTCCTTCTGCTAATTAATGCCAAAGGCAACCCACTCCACCAGAAATCTTCCTGCCACAAAAGCACTCAGCTTTCTTGCCCCATGGGCCAGCCAACCTGCTATTCCATTTTATGCTGGTCTCTTCACCAATTAATGCCGGAGGCAACACACTCTGCCAGGAAGCCACCTACCCAAAGGTACCCGGCTTTCTTCTCCATGGGTTGGTAAGCCTGTTGCTTTTTAATGCCAGTCTCTGGGCTCTACTCCTGCCATCGCTCATGTCGATCTCTTCTCTGCTCCTGCTGTCTCTCATGCTTTATGCTGGGGTCTCAAATCAAAAACATTCCATTCCTGTTTCCACATTTTAAGTATCTGTCAGAGCAGCACCTCACTCTCTTGGTACCATATTCTGTTCTGGTTACCTAGTGCCGCTCTGATAGGAATATATACCGCAAATTGGATGGCCTTAACAAACAAGTTTATTCTCTTACAATTTGGAGGTTTTAAGTCCAAGTTCAAAGTGCCAGGCTCTAGGCACTGGGTGAAAGCCCCTCAACCTTGGGGTCCAACTCTGCCTCCTGCGCCTGGCCCACTGGTGAAGCTAGAGGCATTTCTTCACTCAGACAGCTGCTCACTGCTGAGGCTGACGAGCCCAAATTTGACAAATAAAAAAGGCACAGTCCCGATGTTACCAAACCACACAGCAGGCCGTTAACTTAAGTCCATTGTAAGTCCCAAGGTCAGCAGAGCATGGCAGGCTGCTGAACAATGACACAGTTACATGCAGGGTCCAAGTGTGCCATAAGCTAGAGACCACTCCCAAAGCTGATTCTTATATATGGGAAGCAAACCACATACCCAAAGGCAGCTACTCAGCTGCTCACAGTAGATTGCACCAAGGAGTTGATTACCGGTCTCATCATGGGGAATACTACAGCCAGCTGCCCAGCCGCTCAACCAGGCCCAGCCAACTTGCCACTCAAACTGAACTACCACACCTGCCAACACCACAATTCAAATGCATCAGTTCTTATTTGGTCTTCCTTAGTCACTGTCAAGTTTTCACATGCACTGAAATTTTCACATGGTGTGGTAGTTAAGATTGTGGGTCAACTTGGCTGGGACTGGTTGAGTGGCTTGGCAACTGGGTACAGTTATTCCGCATGACGAGATTGGTAATTAACTCCATGGTGGAATCTACTGGAACAGCTGAGTATCTATTTTAGGGATGTGAGCTGCTTTCAGTATATAAAAAGAAACTTTTAGGAAGGTGTCCAGCTTTTTGGCATGCTTGAACCCTGCCTGTATGTAACCAAGTCTTCATTCAGCACCCTGCCATACTCTGCCAATCTTGGGACTTTTAATGGATTTGAATCAATGGCCTGCTGTGTGGTTTGGTAATATCGGGGTTGTACCTTTTCACTTGTCAACCTGGGGTTTGTCTGCCTCAGTAGCCAGCTGCTACCTGAGTAAAGAGATGCCTCTAGCTTCAGTGGGCCCAGAGCAAAAGGCACAGCTGAAGCCCAAAACTGAGAGGATTTCACCCAACCCCTAGAGGCTGTCGTTTGAACTTGGACTTCTAGCCTCATCAACTGTGAGAGAATAACCTAGTGTTTGTTAAAGCAATCCAATTTGTGATACATTTCTGTTGGAGCAGGACTAGGTAACCAAAACACATGGCTATTGAAAATACCATGGCTTGGGTCAGGGGCACCTTAGCCTTCAAAGTAGTATTTTTGTTCTTCAGCATTTTAAACAGATCTTTTGCAGCAGATTTGTCTAGTGTAATACATCATCTGATTTCCTGACCACTGCTTCCATGGGTGTTAATTGTGGATAAAAGTACAATGAAATCCTTGAGAACTTCAATCTTTTCTCCATTTATCATGATGTCACTTACAGGTCCAGTTGTGAGGGTTTTTGTTTTCTTTTTGTTGAGATATAATCCATACTTTTATATTCATAAGAAAGTGCATTAAGTCATATTCATTTTCAGCAAGGAAGGTTGTATCATCTGCATTTTGCAGAGTGTTGATGAATCTTCTTCCAATCCTGATGCCATGTTCTTCTTCATATAGGTAAACTTCTCAAATTATTTGCTCAGCTTACAGATTAAATAACTTTAGTGAAAGAATAAAACCCTGACACACACCTTTCCTGATTTTAAACCATATAGTATCACTTTGTTCTGCTTGAATGACTGCCTTTTGGTTTGTGTGGTAGTTAAGGTTATATGTCAGCTTGGTTGGGCCTGGTTTAGAACAGCCGAGCAGATGGATATAGTCATTCCCCGTGATGAGATTGGTAATAAACTCCATCATGGAATGTACTGGAGCAGCTGAGTAGCTGCCTCAGAGATGTGGTCTACTTTCAGTATTTTAGGGGAAGTTTTGAGAAAGGTCCTCAACAGTTATTTGGCACCCTTGGACCCTGCATGTAGCCAAGTCTTCATTTAGCAGCCTGCCATGTTTCCTGCTGATCTTGGGACTGTCTCTGGACTTGAATTAGTGGTTTACCAAGTTGTTTGGTAAAGTGGGGCCTGGGCCATTTTATTTGTTGACCATGGGCTTCTTAGCCAGCATCTGCCTGAGTGAAAAAACACCTTTAGCTCCAGTGGGCCAGGAACAAGAGGCAGAGCTGAAGCCCAAGGTTGTGGGGCTTTCACCTAGCCTCTAGAGCTGGAACTTTGAATACCAACTTCTGACCTCCAAAACTGTAAGAGAATAAACACCTGTTTTTTAAAACCACCCACCTGTAGTATTTTCTGTTAGAGCAGTACTAGAGAACCAAACACTATGTACAGATTCTTCATGAGCACAATGAAGTGCTCTGGAATTTCCATTCTTTGCAATGTTATCAATAATTTGTTATGATCTGTATAGTTGAATGTATTTGCGTAGTCAATTAAGCACAGTTAAACATATTTCTGGTATTACCTGTTTTCAACCAAGATCTGTCTGACATCAGCAATGATATCCCTCATTCCACACACTCTTCTGAATCCAGCTTGAATTTCTGACGATTTCCTGTCAACATATTTCCACACCATTTTTTAATTATTTTTAGCAAAATTTTACTTGTGTATGATATCAGTGATATTGTTCAATGATTTCTTCATCCTGTGGAATCAACCTTCTTTGAAATGGGAGCAAATATGAATCTCTTCCAATCTCTTGGACAGGTGACTATGTTCCAAAGTTCTTGTCATAAATGAGTGAGTACCTCCAGCACTGTATCCATTTGCGCATACATCTCAATGGGGAAGTCCATCAATTCCTGGAGCCTTGTTTTTTGCCAATTCTTTTAGTGTAGCTTGAGCTTCTTCCTTCAGTACCACTGGTTCTTGATTTTATTGGCACATTCTGAAATGGTTGAACATTGACCAATTTGTTTTGGTACAGTAACTGTTTTTCTTCAATCTTCTTTTGATGCTTCCTGCATCATTAAATATTTTACCCATTGTTGTTGTTAAGTGCCGTCGAGTTGTTTCCGACTCATAGCGACCCCATGCACAGCAGAACGAAACACTGCCCGATCCCACGCCAGCCCCACAATCCCTGCTATACTTGAGCCCATCATCGCAGCCACCGTATCAATCCATCTCCTTGAAGGCCTCCCCCTCTTTCGTCGACCCTCC
>NW_006921591.1:7702311-7734317 GCF_000298275.1 Orycteropus afer afer
CAGCCTCCTGGTCAAGGTACAGATTCCTCATGAGTATAATCAAGTGCTCGGGGATTCCCATTTTACCCATAGAATCCTTCAATATTGCAATTCAAGGCTTGAATTTTTTATTCAGTTCTTTAAGGATGAGAAATGCCAAGTTTGTTCTTCCCTTTTGGTTTTCTAATTCCAGGTCTTCCCACATTTCTTTATAATACTTTGTCTTCTTGGGCTACCTTTTGAAGTCTTCTGTTCAGCTCTTTTATTTCATCGTTTCTTTCTTTCACTTAACAACTCTGTTCAGGAACAAGTTTCAGAGTCTCTTCTAACGTCCATTTTGGCCTTTTCTTCCTTTCCTGCCTTTTTAATGACTTGTTGCTTTTTCATGTAAGATGTTATTAATGTCATCCCACAGTTTGTCCAGTATTTGGTCATTGGTTAGTGTGTCAAATCTATTCTTCAAATGGTCTCTAAACTCAGATGGGATAATCAAGTTCTTATATTGGCTCTTCTGGACTTGTTTTAATTTTCTTCAGCTTCAACTTGAACTTGCATATGAGAATTTGATGTTTTTTTCTACAGCCAGCTCCTGACCTTTTTCTAACTGATGATATTGATGTTCTCCATTCTTCTAACTGATGATATTGAGTTTCTCTGTCATCTCTTTCCACATATATAGTAGATTTGATTCCTGTGCATTCCATCTGGAAAGGTCCACGTGTATGGTTACTGTTTATGTAGTTGAAGAAATTTACTTGTAATGAATAAGACATTAGTCTTGTAAAATTCTATCATGCGGTCTCTGGCATCATTTCATTTGTCATAGCCATATCTTCCAACTACTGATGCTTTTTGTTTGTTTCCTACTTCTCACTCCAATCACCAGTGATTATCACTGCATCTTGATTGCATATTGGGTCAATTTCAGACTGCAGAATTTGGTCAAAATCTTCAATTTCTTAATTTTTGACCTTACTTGTTGGTGCATAAATTTGAATAATAGTAGTATTAACTCATTTGCATATGAAAGTTGAACAATGAATATGGAAGACTGAAGAAGAGTTGATGCTTTTGAGTTGTGGTGTTGGCGAAGAATAGTGAAAGTACCACGAGTTTTCAAAAGAATAAACAAATCTTTCCTGGAGGAAGTGAAACTGGAATGCTTCTTGGGAGGGAGAATGACCAGACTTTGTCTCACCTACTTTGGTCATGTTGTCAGAAGAGACCGGTCCCTAGAGAAGGATATCATGCTTGGTAAAGTGGAGGGTCAACAAAAAAGGGGAAGGCCCTCAAGGTGATGAATTGACACAGTGGCTGCAATGATGGGCTCAGGTATAGCAGGGATTGTGAGGCTGGAACAGGACCAGGCAGTGTTTCATTCTGTGGTACCTAGGATCGCTATGAGTCAGAGCCAACTTGACAGCACCTAACAAGAACAACAGTATTAACTGGACTTCCTTGGAGGCATATGGATATTATTCTATCACTGACAGCATTTTTCTTCAGGATATATCTTGAAATGTTCTTTTCGATGGTGAATGTTACACTATTGCTCTCCGATTTGTCATTCCTTGCATAATAGACTATATAATTTCCCTATTCAAAAGAGCCACTACCAGTCCATTTCAGCTCACTACTACCTAGAATATTGATCTATTTTCATTTCATTTTGGACAATTTCCAGATTTCCTAGATTCATACTTCATACATTCCACATTTTTGTTATGTGTTCCATTTCATTTTTCACAACTTCCAATTTTCATACATTCAAACTTTGTATGTTCCACATTCAGATTTTATCATTGGTTGTTCACAGCTGTTTCTTCTCATTTTGAGTTGTGCCTCTGGTGGCATAGTGCCTAAGGTATTTGATTGCTAACCAGGAGGCTGGCAGTTCAAACCCACCAGCCACTCCTCAGAAGGAAGATGGGGCAATCTACTTCCATAGTGATACTGCCTCAGAAACCCAAGGAAAGATTGCTATGAGTCGGATATGACCCAGCGACAGTGAGTTTGTTTTTTTGGTTACAGCTGTTCCTTCTTATTTTGAGTTGTGCCACATCAGCAAATGAAGTTCATGAAAGCTTTACTCCATTTGTGCCATTATGGCCTACTCTGCTTTTAGGAGGCAGTTCTTCTCCAGCCATGTTCTGAGTACTTTCCAACCTGACAGGGTCATCTTCTATACAATATGTCAGACAATATTTCAGAGCTATTGATAAAATTTCCCAGTAATATATCAGACAATATATCAGATGTTTCACTGCTATCCACAAGGTTTTCAGGGACTTTTTTTTTTTTTTTGGACTTGGATAGCCCTTTCTTTCTGCCTAGTATGTCTTATTTTGGAAGCCATAGGTGACTGTGATAGTTAAGGTTCTGTGTCAACTTGGCTGGACCATGATTCTGAGTGGTTTAAACAATTGTAGTGTGGTTATACCTATGATAAGATAAAATGTAAGGTAGTCACCTCCGTGGTGGGATATGCTGTGATCAGCCAATCAGTCAAAAGGGAGCTTTCGAAGGGGTGTGGACTGCTTCCGATATATATATGAACATCCTGTGAAAATTCTAGGACTTTCTTTTGGATCTGTATCCTACATGTGGCTTATCATCATCTAGTTTTTGGCATTGAATCATTGGCCTGCCAATATTGGAACTGTTGCCTTAGCAGCCAGTGAGCCAACAGTCTGCCATTTTACCTGTCAATCTTGAATTCATCCTCTGCCAAAGTCAATAGCCTGCTATACTGTCTGCTGAAATGGAGTTCATCAGTACCTGCAGTCAACAAAAGCTTCGAGCTTGACATTTGTTTCATGAACTTGGGACTTGTCAGCCTTTACAACTGTGTGAACCATTTCCCTGAGACAAATTTATCTCCTTCCCTCTCTCTATATATGTAAGTTTTACTGGTTTTGCTTCTCTAGAGAAACTAATCTAAGACAGTGATCCTACTGTTTTTTTAAATACTGGCAGCATAACTTCCAGCATCACAGCAGCACAATATGCACCATAGTATGATAAACTGATAGACAGATGAATGGAGTTGAATTAGAATTGAACTAGAACATAACCATACAACCTAATGACTTTCAACCAGTAATGTTTTTAGGTTCTGAAATTATATTATTTGTAGCAGTGACTCTTCCCCATTATGAATTGTGGGAAGAATTGAGAAAGTGATCAAATTAACAAAATTGGGGGCAGTTTAAGACTTATTTAGGGTGTATAGAGAAAATAGGTTACCAACAGTAGTGGGGTATATATGCATAACGACTCTATGTACTTTTTGTGAGGATATCATTGTTTTAAGAATATAATTTTTATGTTTTCTTCTTTTCTTATTTGTAGTGTGAGAAGATCTTGTACTATAGTTTCCAACATTTTTAACCAGCAATGCCACTTCTAGGAACCTAGATTTCAAAATTAATAATGCTTAAAGGTATATTTTTAATGTTCTTTCTTAAAATATTATTTATAATAAGCATAAATTGAAACAACCCAAAGGTCCAGAAATAAGGATGTAGCTAAAAAATCAGGTACATCATCACAGAATATTATGTCATTTAAGAAAAATGAAGTGCATATGTATAAAAAATTGCCAAGTTAATCATTTATTTTTGTTTTAAAATGATAGCTGATTGCTTGACTGACAGGTAACCCAAAACCAAATCCACTGCCATCAAGTTAATTCTGACTCATGGCAACCCTATGAATAAAACTGTCTCATAGGGTTTCCAAAGCTATAAATCCTTATGGAAGCAGAATGCCTGATTTTACTCCATGGAGTGGCTGGTGTGTTTGAACCACTGAACTTTCGGTTAGCAGCCAAATGCCTTACTACTGCACTATCAGGGCTCCTTGGTTGACAGTTAAATAGGCAAAATAAAGGAAATAAAAGAAATGTTTAGAAAGTGAAAATAAATTTTTAAAAATGCATACTAAACTTTAATTATGGTTACTTTGGGTAATTATAGTGATTTTTTTCTTTGTACATTTCAGGTGTTATTTCTTCCCAAGATACTTACATTATTTTTGATAAATATTAAATTAAAGAAGCATTTAGAAATGTTATTCAGAAGAACTTTGGAAGTATGGCCTGTCATCTGCTTTTGAAAGGTCATAGCCTTGAAATCCTATGGAGTGCAGGTCTCCTCTGTAACACATGGGGTCACCATGAGTTGGAATCAATTAGACAGAAACTATTTTATTGTTGTTGTTGTTGTTGTTGTTTAAATGCTTTCTTACTCTAGGTCTACTATGAGATTTAAGTTGAATTGTATTTAGTATTATATCACTTATCTTGTCTGAAAATATGAATTCAGATTTATAAGAATACATAACATGCATCAAACTTGCATAAATAAAATGCTTGGAGAAAATAAATGACAAGGCAAGAGGTAATTATAAAATAAAGTAGTCAAGAAGCTAAAAGATGCCTAGCATAATATGCAGTATCCAAAAATGCAGTTCCCTGTGATCTGACTTTTCAGAAGAACAAAAAGGAGTAATGTTTTATTTTGTTATGTGTGCATTAATAGGGCATTCTGGTGGCATAGTGCCTAAGGCATTTGACTGCTAATCAGGAGGCTGGCAGTTCAAACCCACCAGCCAGCCTCTTATCAGAAGGAAGATTGGGCAATCTAGTTCCATAGAGATACTGCCTTGGAAAACCAAATGACATTTCCAAGAGAAAATATCTATAGCATTTCCAGCACTTTGAAGAACATCATGTATATTTACAATTAAAATGAACATTTACTAGAGAGTATCCTATCTACACGTGTCCCTAGAACCAAGATCTTGTCTGAGACCTTCACTTTGTCCACTGGGTCAGTAGTTATTGTTGTTTGTTGTTATGTGCCATCGATGGGTCAGTAGTAGCATATGAAAACATAGTTTTCTCCTCAGGGGGGAAAAAACAAAACATTAGTTTGAGAACATTAACAATGTAAGGTAGATAATGTGATAAGTGCTTTTTTAACAATCATATTGAATCTTTAATGACAATTATGATTATCATATTCCACTCTGTAAAAAAAATCCTGTACTACTCTGTTTAGTTCTTATTTACACTATTTAATAATGGAAAGACACACTTAGAGAATGTTCTGAGGAGTATAACCAGAAAGTGAATATGATATATTCACTCATGATATCACTCACATATGTAGTCATGTTATATGACATATATTGAAGAGAGCATGTGGTTGTAGAAGCTTTCAAAAAGAGGCAAGGGCACAAGGATTATAGAATATCAGTTTTCAAAAAGTTAAAAAAAAAAATTCTCGTGTGAGAAAAGAATTAAATGCATGGTAGAAGCTAGAAGGATGTGGATTTTCTAAGGTACAAATCTACTAATTAGTAAAATTAATTGGTTCACAAAGTGATGAGTTGTCTATTTAACTTCAGCTGAATGACTGCTTGGGCTGGGCTCAAGTATTGGAAGAGTTCCTAGACTAGACAGCTCTTTAAGATTGCAAATGAACTATTTGGTCTGTTTTCAGATTTCCCTTATTCCTTTCCTGGTAATTGAAGGATATGAAACTAATACGAAACATTAGGAAACACACATACACAATACAAACATAATATTCTCTATATATCAATATGATAGAAGGAAAAATGAGATTATTTAACATTGAAAAAAATAGAAAGCAATAATCCCATGACTCCTTTCATCTGGGTTGATTTTAAAGGTCTCTGTCAATCAAAGCTTTTAAGTATTTGTAGAATTCAGCCAATCACCAGAAATAAGGTGGACCAAGTAGTATATAAACCAATTTAATATTTTCTACAAGAAACAAATTTGAAAATAGCAGTAGTTTTACAATATGTATGAAGAAACAGCAAAATTGGTAATCCCAAGTTTTTGCTTTGTATTGGATCTTCTAACTGAAAGCCTAGGGCAGTACTTTCTCAAGAACAGTATTTGCTTCATATATGATTTTAATAAAGATAGCACACTGTCAAGATCAATGAAATGGTAGGTGAGCAAATTGCTCTGTGTTATACTGCTTGCTCATCCCTGCATCATAGTATTTGACGGGTAGGAATTAAATGAGAACACTTTTTTCTTTTCTTCTTCCAGTTTTTTCTTTTCTTTTTTTTTTTTTTTTTTTAAGAGGTTATCAACAGTAAAAACTTAAATAAAACATACCAGATTATGGTAACATGAATTTCCATCCTTATTCATTAAGAACCCATCTGCATGCACATCTGCCAGGCACATTATATCAGATTGGTTAAACAGATATGATAAGGAGCTTTTTAAGAGGATGAAAATCAGATGACATCAAAATATAAGTTTATTAAAATGGGCTTTTGTGCATGTGATTCTTCATGGTCTAAAGTCTTAAAAAAGTAATGGAGTCCAGAGATGCTTTGATAGATATAAATCAGTCTGACTGGAAATTTAAGGGATCAAGCTAGATCCTTCAGGAGGCATGAAGTCCAGTCCATGACAAGCCCACTGTGTCATGTAGAAGCAGTCATATATCAACAGCTGAATGTCAAAGTTGCGTGGGTTCAGGCAACAAGAAGAAAAGGACAAAGTGAAGGGGATTTAGGGAAATGTAATTGACTAGAAAGGTGTCATTGCCTGTAGCTTAGGATCACAGCACCATGGAATCAGATGTCCCAATGGAAAACTTACATATATTAGTAAGTCAGCATCTAGCTAATGCTTGTGGACTGGAATAATTTTTTTTTTTTTTCCTGTAATTTTATATTGTGATTTGGGTCCAAATTTACAAAGCAGATTTGTTTTACACTCAACAATTCATACACATTTTCTTTCACAGCACTGATTACAATCCCCACAGTGAAACAGCTCTCCTCCTTCCTCCTTCCTGTGATTACCCCTTCTTGCCAATGCCCCTCAATCTGTCTAGCTTTCCCACTATGCAAATGATCCCCCTCTGATCTCTCATGGTTGACTGTTCTAAGGAATTCATCACCCTGGGATAGATGTTCAGCTCATAGGCCTTTCATTGTTTGGTTGAGAGCTAACCCACAGGAGTGAGTCCAATCCCAGACTCAAAGAGTAACCTGGGGCCATAGTCTTGGGGGTTTTACCAGTCTCCATTTGACCAATAATTCTGGTCATTTCTATGTTTTTGAATTTTGTTCCACAATTTCCTTCCCACACAATCAAGGATCTCTACTTTTTATCTGATTTTATCCAATTTTATTATTTATTTATTTTAATAAAATTTTATTTTATTAATATTTTACCAAATTTTTTCCAATTTTTCTGAGTGTTTGGCATGGGTAGCAAGGAACCATCTATTTCTGGTCTCAGGATCATGTAGTCTGAGATTCCCATAGTTCCATTAATCCCTTGGACTAATCGTTTCCATGTGGTTTTTTTTTGTTTTGTTTTGTTTTGTTTTAATTTTCTTCACTCTTCATTGCTCTGGCTTGGGGCCCCTAGAACCAGGAAAGGGAGGGCCCAGGAGTGGCCTCGGGGACCTCAGGAGCAGCAGGATATCCAGATAAAAACGGGACAGGAGGCAAAGCTAGGCCCCAAGCACCCTACAGCCAGGAAAGAGAGAGACCAGGAGCAACCAGGACACAGAGTGGCAGGTTTCAGGTAAGAATTAGGTAAGAGGAGGGTGCAGAGGTTTCCAAAAACTAAGGGAGACAAACTTGTTTGTCAGTTTGTCATAATGTGAGGCTTGTACATTGCTGTGAGACTTGAGGCTGTGCCATCAGTGTTTCAAATGCCAGCAGATTTGCACATGCTACACAAATTCAATGCAGCTTACAGACTAAGACAGACTAGGAAAAAGGAAGAGGCCATCCACTTCTCGAAAATTGGCCGGGGAAAACCATATGAATATCAGAGAAACACTGTCTGATACATTACTGGGCAACTTTATGAATAGTTTGGAAACATTGTTCAACATGGTGCAGGAAGACAAGGCCCTTGAGTGTAAGGCACTCAAAATAGGACTGGGAAAGGGCTGCCTCATCAGAGTAGAACCAACCTTAAAGATATGGATAAAGTAAGTCTTTTAGGACCTCCTTGGGCTGACATGGCACAACTCAAATTGAGGAGAAACAGCTGCAAACAACCATTAATAGTGGGAACATGGAATATACAAAGTATGAATGTAGGAAAATTGGAAGTTGTCAAAAATGAAATGGAATGCATAAAAATTGATATCCTAGACATTAGTGAGCTGAAATGGATGAGTTTTGGCCATTTTCAATCAGACAACCATAAGATCTACTATGTTGGGAATGAAAAATTGAAGAGGAATGGCATGGCATTCATCATCACAAAAGATGTTTCAAGATCTGTCCTAAAGGACAATGCTGTCAGGGATAAGATAATATCCATATGTCTTCAAGAAAGACCACTTAATACAACTATTATTCAAATTTATGCACAAAACACCAAAACAAAAGATGAGGAAATTGAAGTTTTTTATCAACTTCTGCAGTCTGAAATTGACCGAACATGCAATGAAGACGTGTTGCTTATCACTGGTGATTGGAATGCAAAAGTTGGAAACAAACAATAATCACTGGTAGCTGAAAAAATTGGCCTTGGTGCCAGAAATAACGCTGGAGATCACATGATAGAGTTTTGCAAGAACAACTACTTATTCATTGCAAATACCTTTTTTCAACAACACAAACAGCAGCTATGAATATAGACTTCACTGAATGGAACACACAGAAACCAGATTGACTACATCTGTGGCCAGAGGTGATGGAAAAGCTCAATGTCTTCAGCCAAAACCAGGCCAGGAGCTGAGTGTGGAACAGACTATCAACTGCTCATATGCAAGTTCAACTTGAAGTTAAAGACAATTAAAACAAGTCCACAAGAGCCAAAATATGATCTTGAAGACATCCCTACTGAATTTAGAGACCATCTAAAGAATAGATTTGATGCAATGAACACCAATGACCAAAAACCAGAATTGTAGGATGACATAAAGAGCTTCATCCATGAGGGAAGCAAGAGATCATAAAAAATATGAGAAAGAAAGAAAAGACCAAAATAAATGTGAGAAAGGACTCTGAAACTTGCCCTTGAGTGAAGAGTAGCTAAAGCCAGTGGAAGAAATGACAAGATAAAAGAGCTGAAGAGAAGATTTCCAAGAGCAGCTCAAGCAGACAAAGCCAATTACTATAATGAAATGTGCAAAGACCTGGAGTTAGAAAACAAAAAGGGAAGAACACACTCAGCATTTCTCAAGCTGAAAGAACTGAGGAAAAAATTTAAGCCTTGAGTTGCAATATTGAAAGATTCTATGGGCAAAATATTGAATGATGCAGGAAACATCAAAAGAATATGGAAGGAGTCACTGTGCCAAAAAGAACTGGTCGATGATCATCCATTTCAGGAGGTGGCATATGTTCAAGAACCAATGGTATTGAGGAAGAGGTCAAAGCTGCAGTGAGGAAATTGGTGAAGAACAAGGCTCCAGGAATTGACACCCATTTCAACGTATGGATGCCCTCCTGGAGGCACTCACTCAGTTATGCCAAGAGACTTGGAAGACAGCTACCTGGCTAACTGACTAGAAGAGATCCATATTTGTACCTATTCCAAAGAAAGGTTGTCCCACAGAATGTGGAAATTATTGAACAATATCATTAATATCACATGCAAGTAAAATCTTACCGAAAATAATTCAAAAACAGTTGCAGGAGTATATTGACAGAGAACTTCCAGAGATGCAGGCTGGATTCAGAAGAGGACATGGAATGAGGGTTATTTTGCTGATGTCAGATGGATCTTGTCTCAAAGTCAGTAATACCAGAAAGATGTTTATTGACTATGCAAAAGCATTTGATTGTGTGGATTGTAACAAACTGTGGGTAATATTGAGAAGAATGGGAATTCCAGAACACTTAACTGTACTCATGCAGAACTTGTACATAGACCTGGAGGCTGTCATTTGAATGGAGAAGAGGAATACTACATGGTTTAAAATCAAGATGGTAGTGCGTCAGGGGTGTGTCCTTTCACCATACTTATTCAATCTGTATGCTGAGCAAATAATCTGAAAAGCTGGACTATATGAAGAAGAACGTGGCATCAGGATCGGATGAAGAATCATTAGCAACCTGCAATACGCTGACAACACACCTTTGTTTGCTGAAAGTGGGGATGATTTGAAGTACTTACTGATGAAGATTGAAGAATACAGTCTGCAGTATGGATTACATCACAATATAAAGAAAACAAAAATCCTCTCAACTGGACCTATAAGCACCATTACGATAGATGGAGAAAAGATTGAAGTTGTCAATTACTTCACATTGCTTGGCTCTACAATGGACGCCAATGGAAGCAGCAACCAGGACATTATATAACATATAGCAGTGGGCAAATCAGCTACAAAGAACCTCTTTCAAGTCCTGAAGAGTAAAGATATCTCCTTGAGGACTAAAGTTCACCTGACACAAGCCATGGTATTTTCAATTGCCTCATATGCATGTGAGAGCTGGACAATGAATAAGGAAGACCAAAGAAGAGTTGATGCTTTTGAGCTGTGGTGTTGGGAAAGAATGCTGAAAGTACCATGAACTGCTAAAAGAACTAACAGGTCTGTTCTGGAAGAAGTGCAGCCAGAATGTTCCTTGGAGGTGAGAATCACCAGACTTCATCTGACCTACATTGGTCATGTTGTCAGAAGGGACCATTCCCTGAAGAAGGATGTCATGCTTGGTAAGGTGGAGGGTTAATGAAAGAGGGGAAGGCCCTCAATGAGGTGGATTGACATGGTGGTGGCAGCGATAGGCTCAAGTGTAGCAAGAATCGTGGAGCTGGCTCAGGACTGGGTGGTATTTCATTCTGCTGTGCATAAGGTTGCTATAAGTGGGAGACAACTCGATGGCACTTAACAACAACAACAACATCGTTGCTCTGGACAAGAAGCAAAGCCAATTAGATGGCTACTTGCAAGCTTTTAAAACCCCAGTTGCTACTCACTGAAGTAGGATGTAGAACAACATCATTGTGCACTATGTTGTTTCAGTTGAGCTTGATTTCCCTTGACACCAATGGTACCAAGACAACGGGCCAGGTGATTCACTCCCTCAAGATGCTTGGTTGTGGCTAAGAAGCTAACTGAAACTTTTCCCGTTAAGTCTATAATATATAAGGATACTTTTGTAGCATGTACAAACCTACCTATGGTCATAAGTATATTCCTGTTTCCCTACCCACACCTAATCTTCTCAATTGTCTGCCTATGTATCCACCTGTAGACTTGCTGTTGTTGTTGTTATGTGCCATCGAGTCGGACCCAACTCATAGCAACCTCTCCTTGGGTTTCCGAGGCAGTATCACTACGGAAGTAGATTGTCCCATCTTCCTTCTTAGGAGTGGCTGGTTAGCAGTCAAGTGGCTTAGGCACTATGCTACCAGAGCTCCCTAGAGACTAGTGTTTGATATTACTGAGAATGCAGTATTGTATATATAACAGTATTGGCCTCTCCTATCTATGCAATTTGTGCACCTCTCTGGGTCCTTCTTCTCCCTATTTTCATTATGATCATCACACTTGTTACATTGCCCTTTCCTTCATCGAAACCAACACATTTATTAACTAGTCAACAATTTTCCCTTCCTTCCTCTTCCATGTCTGGTAACCAACAAAGTAGATTTTCTTCCTTGCATTAAGCTTTCCTTCATTTTATAATAACCGACTCACATAAATGTTTTTTCTTCCATGATTGTCTTATTTCACTCAGCATAATGTCCTCCAACTTCATCCAAGTTTTGAGGTGAATCACAGATTCTTCATTATTCTTTAATGTTGCATAATATTCCATTGTGTATATGTGCCATAATTTGGTTATCCATTATTCTGCTTATTGTAAGGCCACAGTAAGGAGAAGAGGATGCACAAAAGTGAGGTTAAAGAGAAGTTTTTATTTTGTGCTTCCGGGAGAGGTTTATGGGTCCCCGAGAGGGGCCCGAGAAGTCGCGCCACCTGGCTGGGGAGGGTAGGGTTTATAGTCTTGTAGACCTCGGAAGGAAGGTTGGGCAATCCTACTTCCATAGTGATACTGCCTCGGAAACCCAAGGAGGGGTCGCTATGAGTCGGGTTTGACTCGACGGCACATAACAACAACAACAGAGGACCTAAGTTGGGACACTAAGGAAATGGCAGGGTCCAATTAGTTGTTGGCATAGGTCTGCACCTAATTAGCATGAGGGGGCTTCACAGGAGGAAGTTTATCATCACATGGGGCTTTCCAGCCTGGGCAGGTTCTGCCACCTCGGTTGTCTTATCAGGCTTTCTCATCGGTGCCTGACACCTGGAGGAAGTTGCTAACTGAAATGTTGGTGGCTTGAGTTTATTCTGGCCTAACATTCCAACCTCTTTTAATGGATAAAGGGTGATGTGATCTTCTTAGTTTCTTCCTGTTGAACAGGGTCGGAGAGGGAGAGAGGGGTTTCATAGGTTGGAGTCTGAAAAGTTGGGGTCATCAGTTGGCAACTTGGTGTAAGGATGTAGGAGAAGTTGATTCACCGTGACCCGAGATATTTCTTCAAGTTGGCTTCAGAGAAACTTGAGGAGGTAAGGGGCAAAGAGGAAGAAGATGGTAATTAGTATAAATGGGTTTATGAGGGGAAGTAGTCAGGTGGTTAATGGAGACTGAAACCACGTGAATGGGGAGTTGTTGATTTGTTTTTTTTCTGCGTAGGTCTTCACTCAGGTGTTAATATTTCTTCTATGAGGCTAAATTTGTTGATATAGTAGTATTACTTTTTTCTGAGGAAAAGATATGATTTTTTATTTTTTGGCTGTTAGCAGGTCAAGGGTTTGTCAGTTCTGCAAAGTAACTTGAGCTAGAGAGATTAGTTGGTGTTGTAGGGCGGTTAGAGAGTCTGCTGTGGTTTCTACTAGGAGCTCTAACTGATTTTCTAGTTCTGTGTTGACATGATACTGTGTTTCAACAGACAGGGTGGTGGAGGTTAGAGAAAGATTAATTATGATAGGAACGAAGGCGGTTTTTTTTTTTTTTTTCTGGGTTAGTGTTGTAGAAAAGATAAAGGATTCAGTTTCTGTGTAGAGTGTAAGTTGAGGAATGATAGTTACTGGGAGGTATGGATTTTCTGTGGAAGAATTTATGTGAGGAGTTATTGTACTATTACATTAAAAGAAGGTATGGTTATTGTTAGGGTGTATGGTACCATTTATAGGTAAATAGTGTGTACAGTTAAGAGTAGAATTGGGGAGGAAGTATACAGGTGGTAAAGAGGAATTAATGAGGGTAATAAGGAAGTGTAGGCTGTGTTGTCTTTGGTAGGAGGTGGAGGATGAAAAAGAAGTAATGTTTATAGGAACAGTGATTAATAAGGGTCAAATTAGGGAAGTATATAAGAAACAATGGAAGATATTGGTTATACTTTTTTTTTTTTGTATGCAGTGGAGTCAGGAAAAAGAGGGGGTTGGTGTGTGTTTTTGAGGGTCTGTAGATAGAACTTGTAATATTTGTTCTGATTGCACTGGTAAGATGGGGTGTTATAAGGGGATTGAGTGGAGATTAAGAGTTTTTTAGATAAAAATGTTATATAAGCGGTTTTAGGCTGTGCTGGTGTGTGTGGGAGATAGGAAATTGGGGTTTGGATGGGAACTGTATAGGGTTTTTTAAGTGTACTATAATAGGAGGGTGATGAGAGGTAATGGATGGGGAAGAGGTATTTCATACGCATGGATTAACAAGGTCAGGGGGCATGAGGAAGGTTGGTGTCTGTGAGGAGGTAGTAGTCAGTGATAGGAGAAGAGAGGCAGAGTGATCTTGAATCCAGGTCAAAGTGGTTTTAATTTTTGTGAGGAAATTTCATCTTAAAAGGGGGGTAGGGCAAGTTGGTATAACAAGAAATGAGTGTGAGAGAATTCTGTTGTCTATTAAGTAGGGCCTGTTGTTGGGGGGTTTGAGGGTCGCCCATTAATTCCCATAACGGAGACTGAGGAAAGGAAACATGGTTTTGAGAAGGAGGGGAGTAGAGAATAGGTAGCCCCCATATCAATCAAAAAGGAGATTGACTTATCTGCTACCTTGATAGTGACCCTGGGCTCAGCGAGAGTGATAGGGGTTGTTGAGTCTGGGCTCCTTCAGTCATCAGTGGCCAGGCCCAAGATTGTCCACAGTGGGTTAGTGGATGGGGAGGATGGCCCTCTGTGCTTTGACACAGAAGGACAGTCATTCTTCCAATGTCTATTTAAACCACACGCTGGACATGGGCAAGGGGGCGGTTGGCATCCAGCCGGTCAGGGCTGAGGGCAGGATTTGGCCCAGTGCCCTTCCTTACTGCACTTGAAGTAGGATCAGGGAGCTGCCGAGGAAGGAGGTCTTCTGTCACTATGTGGTGGCCTCAGGGCCGCTAGCAAGGCATGGCCTGCAAGGCAGCCTTCTGGCAGGTCCTGGCTTCCCTATTTGCCTCCGCTTTCTCTTCTCAGGTGCTTAAGACTTTAAAGGCCATATTTACTAAGTCTCTGATGGGAGTTTGGGGCCCCTCTTCAGCTTTCTTTAGTTTCTTTTTAATTCAGGAGCTGATTGGGTTATGAAATGAGTGGCTAGAGCTATGGCTCCAGCCGGAGAGGAGGGGTATAGATGGGTAAATTGGGTAAGGGCTTTGGTTAATCAGTTCAGGAAGGTGGCGGGGTTCTCATCCAGAAGTTGGGTAATGTTTTGGAGCTTGTTAAAATTAATTGTTTTATGAGAGACAGTTTACAGACCTGCTAGGAGACATTGGAGCATTTTATTTTTGTGGGATCTCTGGTGCGTTTGGACTGGGTGTCTGGAGACGAAAGGGTGGGAGAGGCAGAGGAGGAAGTCTGGGGAGGTAGGTGGGACAGGAGGACAGGGAGTTGTAGGGGTAAGGGGAAGGGAGGAAGGTGTTGCTTGAGGAGGAGGGGGTTGTGCTGCAGAGTAAGGGAGAGGTCTGGGGGGTGGGGAAAGGTTTACAGGCGGGTCAAAGAAGGAGGAAGAGGAAATTGTTTGAGTGGTTTCAGAGGGGGAGAGAGGTTTGGGTTTGTGAGGTTTGGGTTTTTCACGAGCAAGGAGGATTTGGGTGGTATTACATTTCGAGCACAATGAGGGCTGGGAGCGCAAACAAAAGAAGGCTTGGACATAGGGGACTTCCAGCCATTTGCCTGTGTGTGGGCAAAAATTGGCTAAGTCTGTAAGGATATTAAAGACAAAAGTCCTGTGCTCTGGCCAGTGAGAGCTATTGTCTAGTTGGTACTGGGGCCATGCTGTGGTGGTGGAGTAAAAGATGAGGCGTCTGGGATGGAGGTCCTGGTCTAGTAATAAGGTCTTAAGGTTTGTTAATAAATACCCCAGAGGGGTTGTTGGATTGATTTTGGAGTTTTGATTACCCATTGGTTCTGAGTTCTTTGGATAGGGTTCCTGGAGCCCTATGCCAGTGGGACTGTTTTACGTAGGTGGACGTCTCTGCCTGATGTTAGACAGTCGAACGAGGAATGACCCTCAAGGGAGATAGAATGTCAGGCGTCCCCGAGCAACCAAACTCCCAGACTGTGAGGGGTTTCTGATGTGGTACCACAATTTTTCCCTGCGCCAGTGATGCAGAAAACTCTGGTGCAGAACTCAGATCTTTAGGCAAGTCAATTCTCCAAAAGTAATCACACTGCAGACATGTCCAGAGGACCAGTCAGGTGCCCAGTTGTCTGCTCCCTTCTTGGGGATTTAAGTGAGTCTTTGGCTAAGGTGTCTCTGTATAAACCCCGGAGCGGAGGGCAGAGCCACACCATTGTGCCGATCTGACTTCACGTGGAAATCAACTGAGGGCCCACTCAGACTCTGCAACTTAGATCTTGGAGCGTCACAGAAACATTCACACAACTTCTCAATTAGATGTAGATAGGTTATAATAGAACTAATTCAAACCATCTGATAGTAGGCACTGGTTCATTGCCCAGAGTTAAAAAATTAATATGACCCACAGGATGGAAATACAAAATGTATGTCCTCTGGTGGACATTGAGTAAAGGGTAAGATGTGACTTACTGGTGGTGGATTCAGGGTGCCGGAATTCCCTGGTCCGGAGGAAAGAGGGAGACGGGGAGTAAGAATTTCCTCGAGTTCTACTCTTCTTCCCGGGTTTCGGCACCAAATGTAAGGCCACGGTAAGGAGAAAAGGTTAAAGAGAAGTTTTTATTTTGTGCTTCCGGGCAAGGTTTATGGGTCCTCGAGTGGGGCCTAGGAGAGGTTCACAGGTCCCTGAGAGAGGCCTGAGAAGTCGCACCGCCTGGCTGGGGAGGGTAGTATTTATAGTCTTGTAGAGGACCTAAGTGGGGACACTAAGGAAATGGTGGGGTCCAATTAGTTGTTGGCATGGGTCTGCACCTAATTAGCATGAGGGGGCTTCACAGGAGGAAGTTTATCATCACATGGGGCTTTCCAGCCTGGGCGGGTTCTGCCACCTCGGTTGTCTTATAAGGCTGTCTCATCTGGGCCTGACACCTGGAGGAAGCTACTAACTGAAATGTTGGTGGCTTGAGTTTATTCTGGCCTAATACTTATGGGCACGTATATGGTTTCCATCTCTTTGCTATTATAAATAGTGCTGTGATGAACATGAGGGTAAATATATGTATTCATGTCCCAGATCTTACCTCTTTAGGATATGTTCCTAGTAGTGGGATTGCTGTATCAATTGGTATCTCTATTTCCAATTTTTTAAGGAAGTGTAATACCTTTTGACACAATGCTTCTACCATTTTACAGTCCCACCAGTTGTAGAGAGTTCCAATCTCTCCACACCCTTACAAGCCTTTGTTGTTTTCTGTCTTTTTGAATTTTGCTATTTTTCCTGTGGTGAGATGATACCTCATGATTTGCATCTCTCTGACTCGATGGCACATAACAACAACAACAACAACAATGACTAATGAATAAGGGGCACTGGTGGTGTAGAGATTAAGGCATTTGGCTGCTAACCAAAAGGTCAGTAGCTCAAACCACCAGGTGCTCCACAAAAGAAAATGGAGTAGTCTGTCTCTAAAGGTTTGGAAGCCCAGTGGGGGGTTCTATGAGTCAGAATCAACTTGATAGCAGTGAATTTTGTTGGTTTTATATTTATTTATTT
Organism: Orycteropus afer afer; assembly: GCF_000298275.1. Lineage (NCBI taxonomy): Eukaryota > Metazoa > Chordata > Mammalia > Tubulidentata > Orycteropodidae > Orycteropus > Orycteropus afer. Next base: position 7,719,386 of record NW_006921591.1, read on the forward strand.
ATTTGGTTTAATGTTAATGAGGAAGCTCTGGTGGAGTAGTGGTTATAGTATTTGGCTGCTAACCAAAAAGTTGGCTGTTCAAGTCTACCAGCCACTCCATGGAAGATAGAGGAGACAGTCTGCTTCTCTAAAGAGCTACAGCTTGGGAGTTCTGGCAAGATGGAGGAATAGTCAGACAACCTACAGAGATCCTCTGTAACAAAGCAATGAGAAACTTGTTGAAACTGATATGGAAGACAATCCTGGAATTCTAAGATTTGAAGGTAAGGACAAAGAAGTTGATTACATACCAACTAATAGAAGAACCTGAATGAAAACTGTGAGTAAAGAGACAAATGGAGCTGCAGATTACAGGCTGTCCTGAGGGCACAGCCACTTTGAAAATATCCTGATAGCAATGTAAAAATTGGCACTGGACAATAGACACTGCATGGGCAAGGACTGCATTTGGTGCCTGACAACCAGAAGAGAAAATAGTGAAGAAGGAGACAAACAAACCTGTGGACTTCAGTGCCTGTCCTGAGGGCTCAGCAGTTTTGAATGCTCACAAGAGGCAGGTACAACCATTTTGAATATGTCTAAATGGCATTCTTACCTAGTCTGTGACATAGGAGTGGGCTCCACTTTCCAAGGATAAGATGGGTGGCTGCACTGGGGGCTGAAAGCTGGATAGATGTGATGTTCCCCTTATCACTCTTTTCGCCCACCTACTCTTGGTGAACTGAGGTGTGGCCATCCCCCACCTCCAACCATCATCTCGACCAGCAGGAAGTCCAAACCTGTCTATACCTTGACAAATCCTGTATACCATGCCTTGCCCCCCAGTTTTGATTGTTTTAAAATTATTCTTTTTACCTTCCTCCTTTCTTCTTCTTCTTTTTTCCCCCCTCTTTCCAAACTCTGGTTCTTCTTTCCCCCCCCCCCCCCCCACCTCCTTCCCTTTTCCTGGTTCCCTTTTATTCTTTCTTTCTTTTCATTCTTTGGATTTTTTTTTTTTTTTCTCTCTCATTAACTTTCTGTCACCTTTTTTTAAAATACATGCTGAAAATTTTTCTTCTTATTTATTTATTTATGCAATTGTTCCTCTGTTTATGTGGTTTGAGTTTTTTGTCCTCTTGCTTTTATATTTTGGTGTATTTATTTATTTGTCTACCTGAGTGTAAGACAGCAAATGTTCCAACACAACCTAACCATACCTGCAACTTCTGCAGTCCCACCCACAGAGTGAGAGCCACCACTTGTTTTTATACCACCTGACCAATGGTAGATGGTGGTTAGTAACAGCTCAGCTCACCCTCAACTGCTCTTTATGAACACCTGACAGAGAACTGTGCACACACTCTCATTCTATTTCACACATAAAACAAAAATATAAGACTACTGCAATCATTTGAGATAACGACCATCACACTCCACAAAAAGAAGCAAGATAAAGTGGTGGAAAAATGGACCAAAATACAAACCTAGAACACATCCCTGAGGAATAAGCTTCATTGGAACTCCCTAACAAGAAATTCAAAATAATTATATTTGGATACCTTCAATGGATTGACAGATCAAGGAAAACACAGACAAAATTAAGGAAAACATGGACAAAGTTCTACAACAATTTAGGAAAACAATACAAAAACAAATTGACAAATGAAACAACTAAAAAATTAGAAAGGAAACAAAAACAACAAATAGAAATCCAGAAGATTAACACTAAGATTTCAGAAAAATATAACCCACTGAAAGAGCAAAGGAGATGAATCAAAATAATGGAAGAAAGAATTAATGAGATTGAAAACAAATACCTCAATACCACTTTGTTAAGAAATCAATCAGACAAAAGAGCAAAACAAAGTGTAGAAAGCCTAAGATATATGTGGAATACCATCAAGAGGAATAACCTACATGTAATCAGAATTCCAGAACAGAAAAAGACAAATAAACCCGTAGGGAAATTGTTGAACATTTGTTTGAAGAATATTTTCCTTATATGATAAAAGAACAGAATATATCCATTCAGGTAGTTCAACGAACCCCAAACAGGATAGACCAGAAAAGAAAATCTCCAAGACATATCATAATCAAGCGCAGAAAAACCAAAGACAAAGAAAGAATCCTGAAAGCAGCATGTGAAAAACAAAAAGTTACCTATTAAGGAAAACTGATAAGACTTAGCTCTGATTTCTCTGCAGAAACTATGCAGGAGAGAAGGCAATGGGAAGAAAATCTCCCAAGAATTATATACCCAGCAAAACTCTCCCTCACATATGAGGGTGAAATTGGAGATGTCCAGATAAGCAGAAAGTAAGGGAATTTGTTGTAATTTGTTGCAATAGTTGGAAATTTTAATACACCACTATGTTAGATGGGGTTCTCTAGAGAAACAAAAACCAGCAAAGCTTATACATATATATAGAGAGAGAGAGAGAGAGAGAGAGAGAGAGAGAGAGAGAAATTTATCTTTGGAAAATGGCTCACAAACGTATAGAAGCCGGCAAGTCCAAAGCCCCTGGAGGAAATGTTGGGCTGGAGGTAGCTTTAGCTTCCACAACTGCCGGGGACCAAGAAGCTCAAGGCTGGCAGGCAGTACACTGGCTGTTGACTCCAATGAAAGACGAATCCAAGATCTCCAGGCCAAATGGTGGGCTGCTCACTCACAGAAAGTTGTAGGCGGCACACCAGAGTCCCAATCCACAGAAGAATATCTCTCTTCCCAGCATGTCCCTGGATATCCTGGAAGCAGGCCACACCCCTAGGGAAACTCCCCTTGGGCAGATTGGCCACTCAGAACACAGACATCCGATCCCATCGTGGCAACAACCACACAGAACTGTGGTCCAGCCAAGTTGACACACAGCTCAACTATCACAGTCCACCCCTTGTCAACTTGGCAGTTGTACACATCTTCTTAACCATATATAATCTCTAAATAAGGACAATTACAGAGTCATATTTGTGCCTAACATGATATGCTAACACACATACAACCAAAATACATTAACCTAATTTACATTTCACAGTTCATGACAAAAGGAATCAAAAATATTTGTTGCACATATACAATGAAGAAATATAACAATCACAGTCCTTATTTCTGCAGCTGGTCACATGGTCATAGCTGATATTCAGAACTACCTTCTTCCACCACCCATTCTGTATTTCCCTTGCCCTCAGCAAGCACCTCAGCTGGTCGTGGTTCTTTGCCTGGTGGGATGACCCAAACCTTCATTCCTGAAGGGTCCGGGCCATTAGCAGTCATATCAGAATTGGGTTGCTGTCATTTTCCATTGACTTTAATCACAGGGCATGGTAGTACTAAGAGACGTCCTAAACAATCTCCTATATTCCAGACATATTCATCTTTACGTCCATTATGCAAAGCCAACCCAATTTCTCCTTGGTAATCAGGATCTATCACACTAGATAGTACAGGAATGCCCTTCTTTTTCTATTGATCCAGAGGCATGAGGAAGCCAAATTTTTTTGCTCTTCATATTTGAAAGAGGTCTTTTGCAGCCAATTTGCCCAGTGCTATACATCATCTGATATCTTGACTGCTGCTTTCATTTTTCATTTGACTGTGGAACCAAGTAATATGACGTCTTTGACAACTTCAGTCTTCATTTATTGTGATGCTGCTTATTGGTCCAGTTGTGAGGATTTTTGTTTTCTTTATATTGAGATATAAGCCATACAGCAGACTGTAGTCTTTAATCTTCATCAGTAAGTGCTTCAACTTGTACTCACTCTCAGCAAACAAAGTTGTGTCATCACTGTATCAGAGGTTGCTAATGAGCCTTCTTCCAATCTTGATGCCACACTTTTTTCATATAGTCCAACTTTCCGGATTATTTGCTCAGTGTACAGATTGAATAAGTATGGTGAAAGGATAAAACCCTGATGCACTCCCTTCTTGATTTTAAAGCATTCAGTATCCCCTTGTTCTGTTTAAACAACAGCCTTCTGATCTATGCACAGGTTCCTCATGAGTACAATTAAGTTTTCTGGAATTCCCATTCTTCCCAATGCTACCCATAATTTGTTATGATCCACACAATCAAATGCTTTTGCATAGTCAATAAAGCACAAGTAAACATCTTTCTGGCATTCTTTGCTTTGGCCCAAGATCCATCTGACATTAGCAATGATATCCCTCATTCTATGTCCTCTTCTGAATCCAGCTTGCACTTCTAGAAGTTCTGTCAATATACTGCTGCCACCATTTTTGCATTGTCTTCAGTAAGATTTTACTTGCATGCACTATTAATTATATTGTTCCATAACTTCCACATTCTGTGGGATCACTTTTTTTTGGAATAAATACAAATATGAATCTTTTCCAGTCAGTTGGCCAGGCAGTTGTTTTCCAAATCTTTTGGCATAGCCAAGTGTATGTCTCCAGCAGTGCATCTGTTTGTTGAAACATCTGAATGGCTAGCCTGTCAATTCCTGGAACCTTGTTTTTTGCCACTTTCTTCAGTGCAGCTTCGACTTCTTCCTTCAGTACCATTTGTTCTTGATCATATGCCACCTCCTGAAATGGATGAAGATCAACCAATTTTTTTGGTACAGTGACTCTGTGTATTCCTTCCATCTTTTGATGTTTCCTGCATCAATCAGTAGTTTTCCCATAGAAGCATTCAATATTGTAACTCAAGGCTTACTTTTTTTTTCTTCAGTTCTTTCAGCTTGAGAAATGCTGAGCGTGTTCTTCCCTTTGGTTTTCTACATCCATGTCTTTGCACATTTCATTATAATAATTAACTTTGTCTTCTCAAGCTCTCTTTGAAATTTTCTGTTAAGCTCTTTTATCTTGTCATTTCTTCTTTGCTTTAGGTATTCTCTGCTCAAAGGCAAGTTTCAGAATCTCTTCTGATATCCATTTTGGTCTTTTCTTCTTTTCCTGTCTTTTTAATCACCTTTTGCTTTCTTTATGGATGATGTTCTTGATTTCATCCCACAATTCCACTGGTTTTCAGTCATTGGTGTTCAATGCATCAAATCTGTTCTTTAGATGGTCTCTAAACTCAATAAGCATGAATTCAAGGTCATATTTTGGCTATCCTGGACTTGTTTTAATTGTCTTCAACTTCAACTTCAACTTGCATGTGAGCAGTTGATGTTTTTTTCCACAATCAGCTCCTGGCCTTGTTTTGGCTAAAGATATTGATCCTCTCCATCACCTCTTGCCACAGATGTATTCAATAAGATTCCTGTGTACTCCACCTGATGAAGTCCATGTGTATAGTCACCATTTATGTTGTTGAAAAAAATATATATTTGCAATGAATAAGTCATTGGTCTTGCAAAATTCTGTCATGTGATCTCCAGTGTAATTTCTATCATTAAGGCCAAATTTTCCAACCATCAGTGATTCTTCTTTGTTTCAACTTTTCCCATCCCAATCACCAGTGATGATCAGCACATCTTGATTGTTTGGTCAATTTCACACTGCAGAAGTTGGTAAAAATCTTCCATTTCCTCATCTTTGGCTTTGGTGGTTGGTGCATAGATTTGTATAATAGTAGTATTAATTGGCCTTCCTGGTAGTCATATGGATATTTTCTTCTTATCACTGACAGCATCATACTTCAGGATAGATCTTGAAACATTCTTTGTGATGATGAATGCCACACCATTCCCATTCAATTTGTCCTTTCCAACATAGTAGATAATATGGTTTTCTGATTCAAAATGGCCCAAACTTGTCAATTTCAGCTCACTAATGCCTAGAATATCAATCTTGATGTGTTCTATTTCATTTTTGACAGCTTACAATTTTCCCAGATTCATACTTCATACGTTCCATGTTCTGATTATTATAGATGTTTTTGGCTCTTTCTTCTTATTTTTAGTTGTACCATGTCAACAAATGGAAGTCCCAAAAGCTCCACTTTATCCATATCATTAAGGTCCGTTCTACTCTGATGAGGCAGCTCTTTCCAAGTGGTGTTTTGAATGCCTTCCAACTGGAGCGGCTCATCTTCTGGCGCTGTATTGGACAATATAACAAGGCTATTCATAAAGTTGTCCAATAATAGATAGTGTTTCAATGCTACTCATAAGGTTTTCCAAGGCCAATTCTTTGAGACATGGATGGGCTCTTCCTTCTTCTGAATCTGTTTCAGTCTGGAAGCTCCAATGAAAGCTGTCCACCATGGGCAACCCTGCTGGCATTTAAAACACTAGTGGCGCAGCCTCCAGCCTCACAGCAACATGCAAGCCACCACAGTATGACAAACTGACAAAGGAGTTCATCTCCCTTAGCTGTTCCAAAACCTCTCTGCCCACTTCTTGATCTTCCCTCTACCTATTCCAGCCATCTGCCCTGGCTCCTTCTTCATGCCTGGGTGAGGCCTCTCTCTCCTCTTCCCTGTGTCTGGCCATCCACCCTGGCTTCCCACTTCCTGTCTGGGTGGGGACTCTCTCCTCCTTTACCTGTATCTGGCCATCTACCCTGGTTTTCTGCTTCTGTGGTTGGTGTCTGTGATTGGTTATTTCAGGAATGTCTAATTTTATAGTGTTTTGGTTATACAATGCTGCTCTGACAAGAATACACCACAATAGGATGGCTTTAACAAACAGGAGTTTATTCTCTTACAATTTTGGAGGTTAGAAGCCTGAGTTACAAATATCAGGTTCTAGGCGCTGGGTTTCAGCTCTGCCTCCTGCTCCTGGCCCACTGATGCTGGAGGCTTTTCTTCACTCAGGCAACTGCTAGCTGCTAAGGCTGATAAACCCAAGGTTGACAAATAAAAAGGCACAGTCCCAATATCGCCAGACAACACAGCAGGCCACTAATTCAAGTACAGAAAAAGTTCCAAGGTCAGCAGGGCATGGCAGGCTGCTGAACAATGACTTAGCTATATGCAAGCTTCAAGCATTTCAAACAGCTAGAGACTAATCCCAAATCTCCTCCTTATATATGGGAAGCAGAACACATCCCTAAAACAGCTACTCTGCTGCTCATGGCACATTCCACCATGGAGTTAACTGCTAGTCTCATCATGGGGAATAACTACCACCAGCTGTCCAGCCACTCAAAACCAGGCCCAGGCAAGTGGACATATAACTACCATATAGAGCATCCAAAGTTTTATTTAGTTCATGCACAGACAGTAAAATATGTCTTTGTGTTGCCTCTTCCTTGTCTTCCAATAATGAATCTAATGGTCTTTTCAAAACTGGATGAATGAAAGAGGGAATTGACTCACAAAGATAAAGTGCAGCAAAGAAATGAAAAGTGATAATGCTGGAAGTGAAATTTGAACAGATTGTAAATAGAGCTATAGGAGAAATAGTTGATGTGGGAATGTTGACATTGGTGCCATTCAAAGGTTTCTAGGTGTGAATTTATCAACACAAATGAGAAAGTGATTTTGACAAAAGAATGAAGATGTCCCAGAGGAAGTAATGTTGGCAAAAGGAAAATAAATTAAAGGAATACTCAGTGATATTTCAGAGCATTTAAGGTGCAAAGAATAAAATATTAGAAGTCTATGCAAGCAAAGAAAGGAGTGTGATGATTTATCAAGGCACAGAAAAATGATGCTCACTTCATAACAAAAAACAGTTATAGAATGAGAAAAAATGACAAGTTTTCTTCAAAATACTCCTGGTGAGTTTCTTACAAAAAAAATATATTAATAACATTTTAAATCTTCATATTTCTAATATTTTAAATAAATGACAATTGTAGTCATACTTTCTCCTAACATTATACAACTAACATGTAAAACTGAAAACATAAGCCCCATTTATCTTATATTTTAGATGTGAAGAAAATTATGTGTGTGTGTGTGTGTGTGTGTGTGTGTAAGCTATAAGCTCTAGGGGCTCTGGAGGAGCTCTGGTGGCATAGTGCCTAAGGCATTTGACTACTAACCAGAAGGATGACTGTTCAAACCAACCAGCCACTCCTTGGAAGGAAGATTAGGTCATCTACTTCTGTAGAGATACACCTCGGAAACCCAAGGAGGGGTCGCTATGAGTCGAATCAACTCAATGGTAGTGGGTTTTATATATAAGTTCTGGTGGCATAGTCCCTAAGGCATTTGACTGCTAACTAGAAGGCTGGTAGTTCAGACTCACCAGCCAATCCTCAGAAGGAAGACTGAGTAATATACTTCTGTAGAGATACTGCCTCAGAAACCCAAGGAGGGGTCACTATGAGTCAGAATTGACTGAACAACAGTGACAGTGAGTTTGTTTTTTTTGGTTTGGTGTGTGTGTATATATATATATATATATATATATATATATATATATATATATATATATATATATAAGCTCTGGTAGTGTAGTGCCTAAGGCACTGACTGCTAATGACAAGGCTGGCGGTTCAAACCCACCAGCCACTCCTCGGAAGGAAGGTTGGGCAATCTACTTCCGTAGTGATACTGCCTCGAAAACCCAAGGAGGGGTCGCTATGAGTCAGGTCTGACTCAACAGCAGACAACAACAACAACAAATATATATATATATATATATTTCTGGTGCACAAATATAAGGTAGAAATATTCATAACAATTACTGAACAATTACTGTCCTCATTTCTGCAACTGGTCATGTGATCATAGCTGGTATTTAGAACTGCCTTCCTTAACTACTCATTCCTCATTCCTTTTTCCTTCAGCAAGCACCTCATCTGGTCATGATTCTTTGCCTGGTGAGGTGACTCAAATCTTCACTCCTGAAGTGTCTGAGATACTAGTCAGCATTCTGGAATTGGTTATTGTAGCTTTCCATTGTCTTTAATCACAGAGCATGATAATACTAAGATAAGTCCTAAAGAATCTTCTGTATTCCAGACATACTTTTCTTTACCTCCATTATGTAATATAAATCTGATTTCTCCTTAGTAATCAAGATCATTCACACCAGGCAATAGAGTAACTACCTTCTTTACCTGTTGATCAAGTAGCATGAAAAGCCTACAGTAGCCAGGTGACATTCTTAACTTCCAGATCAATGGAATCAATATTGAGTATCCAGATGGAGGTATTCCTCCCTTTGGAACTAAGATCTCCAGGCCTGAAGAGCACACGGTCATAGGGATAGGAAGCAAACATTATGAATGGGTCAAGATGAATAATAGTGAGTGGTATCACCCCAATTTCAACCCCTTGATTCCTGGACTCATGAACCTTGGCTATTGGAGAAAGAGCACCATATATTGAACACGGTGTAGAGCATATAGAGCCTCCTGCAAAAAACTGTCCCATTCGACAAGGTATTGCCACCTAGCTTACTCTGTAATTGTTTCTTTTGAAAGCCATTCCATTGTTCTCTCAAGCCAGCTCCCTCAAGATGATGGGGAACATCAGAACAGTGAATTCCATGAGCAGCATGTGTCCATTGTCACACTTCACTTTCTGTGTAGTGAATTCCTTGATCTGTGGTGATTCTGTGTAGGATACCATCATGTAGATAAAGCATTCTATAAGTCCACAGATGCAAATTTTGGCAGAAGCATTGCCTACAGGGAAGGCAAATCTGTATCCAGAGTAAGTTTCTATTCCAGTAAGAACAAACACTGCCCTTTCCAAATGGAAGTGGTCCAAAGTAATGTAATTTCTCTGGCTGATCACTACAAGGAATGATTCTATACTGGGGACTTAGTATTAGTTTCTGCTGTTGGCAGATTGGACACTCATCACTGGCAGTAACCAAGTTGGCCTTATTAAGTGGAAATCCATGTTGCTGAGCCAGTGTGTAACCTCCATCCCTACTATGATGGCCACTTTCCCCACAATCTCATTGGGCAATGATAGGAGTGGCTGGGTAAAAAGGATGATTAGTTGCCACAAAACATATTATCCTATTCACTTGATTAGTAAAGTTCTTCTCTGCCGAAGTCACCTGTGATGAGTATTCACATGAGACACAAAACACTTTACCCACAAAACAAAGAGGCTTTAAACACCATTTTTTTAATTCCATTTAGGGGCTTGGCATGATGTTGATGTTTGGATGCAACCAAGAACATTGAGGTACTGAAAAATGAAATAAATAAAAAGACAAGATCAGCGACTTGGAAAGTTTAAAAACATTGGAAGCTATTTCTCTGACTGGGTGTTTTATTGTTCTGGTTCTGAAAATTTAATTCAGTTTGTGTGCACAACTGTTTTTTGCAGTAGGAATTGTGAACCATATGAAGTGTTTTCAAACTTAACTATATTCAGGTCAATTAATAATTTATTCTACCAATTAATAATTTTCAACCAACTATCAACTCAAAACAGGTTCAATAATTTGTGAAATATGACTGTTTCACCAAATAAAACATAGAATATTTCTCCCAAAGAAGCTCGTAGTCTAACTGGTGGTGAAATGCATGACTGCATGAATTTAAATGAAAATCTTGTCTATTGATAATTACATATCAAAGAAATGCAATATTTTTAGAATCATTTCCAGTTGTTGTTGGTATTTTGTGACTTCATGCATGTCAGAGAAGAACTGTGATCTAAGATTTTCGCTGATATTTTTGAGGTAGATTGCCTCAAAGTGTGTTTTGTGGACCCAAACCTCCAATCTTCCAGTTAGCCTTTTAGTTAGCAACTCAGTGTCTTTACAGTTGCACCACCTAGAGACTCCTTTAGAATCACAAAATACTTTAAATGTCATCTAATCCAACCTCCTTTATGGTTTTATCTGATGCACATTCTTCGTGGAAAAGATGATCTTCTAATTGAACAATCATAATAGGTTCATGGGTAAAAACTTTCTCTAACTTTGCCATGAAGATTCTTTGTGAATTATTCTTCTGTAGTTCACAGATCAAGCAGCAAACCAAACTTTCTGCTTCTGCTTATATATGGGCTCCTTTACACATGCAGGCCATCGCTTGACTGTAACAGCTCATATAGATTCCCAACTTAAAAGAAATAAATATATTTTTACCAATTCCTACACTTCAGTGGATGAATTAAAGTAGATTCAGAAAAGGGAGTTTTTGGAGTGAAAAGTGATTTAAAAGAGGAACTTTCTGGGTCAGAAAAGTTGTATTAGTGAAGTGTACTAATAGATGATCTGGGTGGAGTCCCAGAGAGCAGAACCAAGTTTTATTCCCCCACATGTTCAGGCTATAAAAGTTCAGACAGAAAAACACAAGAATGGTATTATATGCTTTAGTAATGTCTGTGTTATTTATGACTACTACAGCTCACAGATAAATGTCTATGGTAAGCTATTAAAATTGGGAAAAATGCTGGAGAGCAAAGCAGATGGCAACTTAAATATTCATAATCCAGTTTTCTTTACCTTAAGCTTATGGTAAACAACAGCTTGCACTAACAGTGTGTGCAATCCTATTAAGAATATGACTAAAACGTTTAAATTGATTCAGCAAGAAATGGATGTGAATTTTTAAGGTGATAAATGCCTTTTTTTTTGTGATGTATGAGTTGTCATCAAAATAATAAGCAAAAGATACATTATTGTTATATCTAAATTTTCAAAGACAATTTAGTTTCTTTGTAGAACACATTCTAATTTAGTAAATGCTTTTCATATACCTCCTAGTGTCAAACAGGGAGCTCTGGTAGGTGGAGTGCCTAAGGCATTTGACTGCTAAGCAGAAGGCTGGTGGTTCAAACTCACCTTGAAAAGAAGATTGTGCAATCTACTTCTGTAGAGATACCTACCACCTCAGAAACCCAAGGAGGGGTCGTTATGAATCAAGTTTTTTTTTTTTTTTTAAGTGTCAAACAGGTGAAATTCAAGCAATTGAATACTAACAATGTTATTTTTAATACTACATATGAAAACTAACAGTCTCTTTTTGTGTCTAGAGGTTCAAGATAATAAGAGGAAGAATAGACCTATTGATGTGGATGGACTTCCAAATTAAATAGGAACTAGGATAAACAAGCAGTGAACATAATTATTTTGGAAAAAAGAGTTCACAAAACAACTAACAAAACATAATTTTAGAAACTTTCACTACATATGAATATGTTCAGTTGTATTTCTACTAAAAAGACAGTGTATGTTCTTTGGAGTTGAAAGAATGTGATAGAATTTCTCTGAATCTAGCTCCCTTTGGCTTTCTGCTAGGTGGCATATGTTAAAAATAAATATAGTTTTTATTAAAATATTCTCTTGTTATCACTACAGTTGGGCAGAATAGCTTTATTTCTTAATCGTAAAGAAAATACAAACTACAATGTTTGTTCTTATGCTGATATCTGCTTTGAGTCGGAGTGCATAATGGAGCTCTTATTAAAGATCTGGGGTAGATTAAATTTAAACATCATAAAGTCTATAGACAGAAGTTTAAAAGAAGAAATTATATAAAATCTGATCAATATTATAGACCATATTAGGAATTCTATTCTGTCCCGCTAAATTCTAGCATAAACTGGATTACCACTGTGCAAACTGCAGAGTTGCTGTTCTTGATTTTTATGAATTTCACTAGTAATTGTATAATTTTGAAAATAAGTATTTTAGATGCCATTTTTTAAAAACTCATTTTATGAATGAACTAGTTTTTTTGAACATTATTTTTTACTACTGTATCTATACTACTAGTACTGTAGTATACTCTACTAGTATAGAACAGTATAGTACGGGAGCTCTGGTGGTATAGTGCCTAAGGCATTTGACTGCTAACCAGAAGGCTGGTGGTTCAAACCCACCCACTCCTTGGAAGGAAGACTGGGCTATCTACTTCCACAGAGATACTGCCTCAGAAACCCAAAGAGAGGTTGCCATGAGTTGCAATTGACTGGACAGTAGTGAGTTTGGTATAGTATAGTACTGGAGGAACTTGTGTTATGGGGGAACTTGTTATTTATAAAGGTAGCTCATGCATGTGTGTGTGAACATCTGTGTGTGTGTGTGTACACAGGATACACAAATGTGTTTTTGTGTTATGTGTGTGTGTATAAAGAACATGTTTATATTTTTAAGATAATAAGCATTCTTGTAGTAACATTGTTTTTCCCTTACATTGGTTTTCAGAAAGTTCAACAGGAAATTCAATTATATGAGCCATGTAAATAGAGCTGTACTTTTCTATATTAGTTCTCTCCTCACTTTCTTTAGATATTCCCTTTGATATTCATTTTTCTTCCCTCTGACTTATTGTTACATATATTTTATTATTTTACAGTATAGGTTCTTATTCAATTCTACAAAAATTTTGAGGTACCTAATGATACCACATCCAGTAATACAAAATGTTGAAACTAATCAGGGGTGGGGGGAAAGGAGCAAATAAATACATGCAATTTTAAGTGCTAAAAGCATTTGGTCAAATAATAGTGCTGTATGAATTCAAAGGAACCCTTGTGTTGCAATGGTTAAAATCTCGACTACTAACTAAAATATTGGCAGTTCAAAACTTACCATTGCTGTCTTGGGAGAAAGATGTGGCAATTTGTTTCTGTAAAGATTACAACTGTGGAAATCCTAGGGGGCAGTTCTACTCTGTCATGTAGTTTAACTAGGAGTTGGAATTGACTCAATGGCAATGGTTGCGTATTTTTGGTTTTATATGAATTCAGAGGCAAAAACATAAGTTTCCACTGGGTACTTAAGAGAGCTGTGATATATAGATATAGCTATTTGATGTGCCATTTGATGGTAGGTGAAGATATTATTATATGAAGTTGTATGGGATGAAGTTGGGAAGGGTGCTTACATGTGATCAAAATCTATTTCCTATTTGAAGTCACAGTAACTATTATCTCTTCTGGGAAACTTTCCTACTTGTACCTGTTCAAGTTTAAGATAAATAATTATTTTGTTTTTCTAGATGCCCTGTAGTTATGTTTGCAATATTACCTGTTTTATCCTCTCTGGTTACACTATTCAATGTGGCCTCTAGCCAGATGTGGGCATTGATCATTTAAAACATAACTAGTCCAAACTGAGTTTCCTTTCTTTATTTTTAATTGTTTAGAATGTATGTATTCTATTCCAATTATGAGAAATAAACTGTCCTATGACTCTTATCCGCATGTCTCACATTTTCTGTATGAACCCATGAAATTTTTGCAGACTAACGTTAGTTTGAATGTAGGGTACAATCTTACATCTTTAACAGTACTAGATGTGATTTAATCTAACAGAACCATACTTTAGTATTTTACTTTCTACTTACTTTTACATTGTCATTAAATATCATTATTGATACTTATGATCATTGTTTACATAACTTACCTATAGTTTTACCATTTGTTTTTGCACATGATTGTTTCTTGCATTCTACGATTCCTTCAGCTTTTTGTTTACTTTGGAGTCTCTGGATGATGTAAACAGTTAATGCATTTGGCTGCTAACTGAAAGGCTATTGTTTCTAGTCCACACAGAGGTGCCTCAGAAGAAAGTCCTGGTGATTTATTTCTGGAAAATCAGCCATGGAAAACCCAAAAGAGCACAGTTCTACTCTGACATACATGAAAGCTCCATGAGTTAAAATTGATTTGATGACATTTGATTTTTTTATTGCTAAAATCTTCCCCTTATTAAATATATCCATGAAAGTCCCTGAAGAATATATTTTCTCAATATGCATTTGCCTAAAAAGACAAATAAAAATGACTTTATTTCATCATCAGTGTTAAGGACACTTTTAACCAGGGATATTTTTCTAAACTGACAATTATTTTCACTTCTTACTTTGAAGATTTTTGTTTTTGTTTTTGTCTTATATTTTTTTTTCTTTTTTTTTTTTTTAATGTAATTTGGGTGAAGATTTACAGAGCAAATTCACTTTCCATACAGCAGTCATATACTTTGTCTCATGTCATTGACCACAGTTTACACAATGCAACAGCTCCCCTCCCACTTCCTCCCCATAGTACCACTTCCCAGTGACCATCCCTCCATACTCTCCTGCGCCCTGAGCTGTCTCCCTGTGCATAAGCAGCCCTTCCTTCTCCCATGATTGTTCTCTCCAGGGCATGTGTCTACTTGAGGTAAATGTTTA
>NW_006921591.1:7741802-7766107 GCF_000298275.1 Orycteropus afer afer
ACCTAAAGATAATTCTTTTGAATTCCTTATCAGAGAGTTCCAATGCTGCTTCTTCCTCAGGGATGTGTTCTGGGTCTGTATCCTGCTCCCTTGTTTCTACTACTTTATCCTGCTTCTTTGTGTGGACTGTGATGGTCTTTTTTTTTCTGGGGCATCGTGATGGTTGTATTTAGATCTCTGTTAACTGTTTGTGAAGAGCAGCCAAGGGTGGTTCATGCTTTTCTTGGTGGTTTTTTATCTTTGGCCCATTGGTGGAGAAGGGGGAAGTGGCTCTTGCTCAGTAAGGAAGTCACAGGAGGTGTTGGTGTAGTTGTGTCTTATGGGGAGTGTTGTTGTCTCCCACTCAGTTGGACACAAATTACAATTGAATAACCATAAAAAAACTAAAAGCACATGGATGAAAAACACATCATGTAATCACACATGAATAATAACCAAAAAAAGAGAAAAGGTGAAAAAAAAGAAGAAAAAACAAGCAAACCTGCAATATCTGGGGATAGGGCACTAAGAAAAAAAATAGGGAAGGTGAATAACAAATGAAGAAAAAAAGTAGGAAGATTGCAAAAAGAAAAACAAGGAATGGGGTTAGTCATGAGAAAAATAAATGGGGAAAAGAAAAAAACAAACAAGCAAAAAACCCCTTAAATTGGGGGTGGGGGGCAGAATTTCAACCAGGCACAGGGAAAAGAAAACTGCTGAAAACTAGGACCTGCTAGGGGAAGATTAAGAATAATAATAAAAAGGACAAAGGTATTAATAATATTAGTTGGTTTGAAAAGGACAAATACAAGCAAACTAATCACTGGGAAAAAGAAAGCGAAAAAGAAAAAAAAAATAAAAAGAAAGAAAAAGAAAAAAGAAAAAAACAATTGAGGACTGTGTAGGGTACCCAGGTTCCATCTGAGCACACAGACTGTGATGGAGTTCTTGTGGACCCAGAAGGTAAGTAGGAGTGGGGATGGCCACACTTACGTTCACCAAGCGGGTGTACGGTGTAGTAACCAGAAGAATGTCGTACCTTTTCATTCTTGCAGGCCCCGAGTGTCCTTGGGGTTGCTGGAAAGCAGAATGTGATCTTAAGCCCCAGAAATCTGCGAGAGCACTGTGTCTTTAAATATCCAAAATAGTCAAGCCACTTTTTAAATCTTCAAAATGGCAGTGATCTCCAGACCGGCAAAAGTCCACAGCTCAGCCCACCTTTCTCTTCACCTTCTCCGTTTGTTCCCCAGCCACCATGCACAGTTCTCCGTCCAGTCCCTGGCTAGCAGGGTGATTTTTAGGTTAATTCTTAAGTCCTACCACCACAGGATTCTGCGAGAGCACTGTCTCTTTAACTATCCATAATAGTCAAGCCGCTTTTTAAACCTACAAAATGGCGGCACCCTCTGGACCGGCCAAAGTCCGCAGCTCAGCCCACCTTTCTCTTCACCTTCTCTGTTTGTTCCCCAGCCACCGTGCACAGTCCGTGCAGTCCCTGGCTAGCAGGGTGAATTTTTAGGATAATTTTTAAGTCCTACCACCACTTAGGAATGTCCAAGTCATTTGTGCCATCAGGGGCGCTCAGGTCCCTGCCAGACTGCAGCTCGATATGTCTCCTTTTTTGGTACTTTCATGCAAATTCTTCTGCTAGTTGGGTTTAGTCTACTTCTGTATCCTTCCCTTCAAGGCTCAGGGGTCTAAGATTATCTTCTGTGTCTATGTTAATTGGTTTCCCTTTTCTTTGTTGAAGAGGGTCTGTGCAGTCCTTCTGCCTAGTCTGCCATCTTGCGGGAACTCCCACTTTGAAGATTTTTGGCTTCTGTAGTTGTTCTTGAAAACATCCCTAGGAAAATTTTCTTTTTTTAACATCTTGTCTTTATTGATATTCTGCAGGTACAGGGTGATTTGAAGTAGGGGTAGAATTATATTATTTGTCTTGCTCAGTGATAACTGTTCTCATTCAATCTCCATTGTTTCATCAATTCTGGGAAATTCTAGTCTTTATTTTCTTGTATAGGGTGTCTTCTGCATTCTGCTAGTTACTCTTTCTGGAAATCCTATTAGATACCAGTCTAAATTTATTTAGTCCTTTATGTCTCTTAATTTCTTATTCAAATTTCCCTTATTTTTATCTCTTGTTTTCCATATGTCATAATTTCAGTAGATCCAACTTTCACACACTAATTCTATTTTCTGCTCTTAGTAACCTGCTGTTGAAATCATCCACTGAATTTTTAATCTTTATGATTATATTAAATATATATACATTATATAGGAGCTCTGGTAGCGTAATGCCTAAGGCACTTGACCACTAACCAGAAGGCTGGCGGTTCAAACCTACCAGCCACTCCTCAGAAGGAAGAAGGGGCAATGTATTTCCATAGTGATACTGCCTGGGAAACCCAAGGAGGGGTCACTATGAGTCGGGTCCGATTCGATGACACATAACAACAACAACAACAACAATACATTATATACATATACACATATGTATGTGTATATATACACACATATATAAACATATATGTGTGTAAACATATATAGATAGATATAGATATGTATGTGTGTATATATACTTATATTTACATTTATATGCACATATGTACATATATATGTGTGTATATACACATATATGGGTATATATACACATATATGTTGTGTGTACACACACACACATACATATGCCTACATGTACACACACACACACATACATATGCCTACATGTACATCTCCACACTTATTCAATCTATATGCTGAGCAAATAATCCGAGAAGCTGGACTATATGGAGAAAAACATGGTATCAGGATTGGAGGAAGAATCATTAACAACCTGAGATATGCAGATGATACAACTTTGCTTGCTGAAAGTGAGGATGACTTAAGGCACCTACTGATGAAGGTTGAAGAATACAGTCTGCAGTATGGATTACATCTCAACATAAAGAAAACAAAAATCCTCACAACTGGACCAATGAGCAGCATCACAGTAAATGGAGAGTAGATTGAGGTTGTCAAGGAATTCACGTTGCTTGGTTCTACAATCGATGCCAACGGAAGCAGCAGTCAGGACATTAGACGACATGTAGCATTGGGAAAGTCAACTGCGAAGGAACTGTTTCAAGTGCTAAGGAGCAAGGATATCTCCTTGAGGACTAAGGTGCGCCTGACACAAGCCATGATATTTTCAATTGCCTCGTATGCATGTGAGAGCTGGACAATGAATAAGGAAGACCAAAGAAGAGTTGATGCTTTTGAGTTGTGGTGCTGGCGAAGAATGCTGAAAGTACCGTGGACTGCTAAAAGAACTAACAGATCTGTCCTGGAGGAGGTGCAGCCATAATGCTCCTTGGAAGCAAGAATGGCCAGACTTCGTTTCACCTATTTTGGTCATGTTGTAAGAAGGGACCATTCCCTGGAGAAAGATGTCATGCTTGGTAGGTTGGAGGGTCGATGAAAGAGGGGGAGGCCTTCAACGAGGTGGATTGACATGGTGGCTGCGATGATGGGCTCAAGTGTGGCAGGGATCGTGGGGCTGGCGCGGGATCGGGCAGTGTTTCATTCTGCTGTGCATGGGGTTGCTATGAGTCGGAAATGACTCGATGGCACTTAACAACAACAACAACACATGTACATTTTTCTGTCAGCTTGTCCTAATGTGGTAGCTTGCATGTTGTTGTGAGGCTGGAGGCTATGCCACCAGTATTTTAAATACCAGCAGGATCAGGACAAGTTTCAGCAGAGCTTCTAAACTAAGAAAGATTGGGAAGAAGTATGGGATCATTCACTTCTAAAGAATTGGCCATTGAAAACCTGAATAGTAATGAAACACTGTCTGATATTTTACTGGAAAACCTCATGCATAACCCTGAAACATTATCTAATATAGTGTCAGAAGATGAGCCTCTCAGGTCAGAAGGCACTTAAAATACAACTGGGAAGAGCTACCTCCTCCACCTTAATGACATAGATGGAGTGAACCTTTTGGAATCTCCATTTGCTGATGAGGCAAGACTCAGAATGGAAAGAAACAGCTGCAGACATCCATTAATAATTGGGATGTGGAAATTACATAGTATGAATCTAAGAAAATTGGTAGTTTTCAAAAAATGAAATGGAATATGTAAAAATCAATATCCTAGGCATTGCTGTTGTTGTTGTTATGTGCTGTCGAGTTGGCCCTTACTCATAGTGACCACTCTTTGGCATTAGGGAGCTGAAATGGACTGGTTTGGGCCATTTTGAATCAGACAATCATATAATGATTGCTGAGAATGACAGATTGAAGAGGAATGGTGTAGCATTCATTGTCACAAGAACGTTTCAAGATTAATCCTGAATTATAATGCTGTCAGTGATGGGATGATATCCATATGCTTATGTTATGTTGCACTGGGCAGATTTGCTACAGAAGACCTGTTTGGAGTACTGAACGCTAAGGGTGTCTCTTTGAAAACACCCTTACTTGTGCCTGGCCCGAGCAATGGTGTTTTTGATAGCCTCATCTGCATAGCAGTCAGAACATCAGAAAACATATAGCACTGGGCAAATCAGCTGCAAAGAACCTCTTTCAAGTGCTGAAGAGCAAAGAGTTTTCCTTGAGGACTAAGGTGCACCTGACACAAGATATCATATTTTTAGTTGCCTCATATGCATGTGAGAGCTGGATAATGAAGGGGGGAAAACTGAAGAAAAGTTGATGCTTTGAGTTGTGGTGCTGGTGAAGAATTCTGAGAGTATCATGGACTGCTAAAAGAACTAACAGATCTGTCCTGGAGGATTTGCAGCCAGAATGTTCCTTGGAGGTGAGAATGGTCAGAGTTGGTCTCACCTACTTTGGTCTTGTTATCAGAAGGGACCATTGCCTGGAGAAGGATGTCATACTTGGTAAGGTGGAGTGTTGACAAAGGAGGTGAAGGCCCTCAATGAGATGGATTGACAGTGGCAGTGGCAATGGGCTCAAGTAAAGAAGGATTGTAGAGCTGGCATGGGACCAAGGAGTGTTTGGTTCTGCTGTGCATAAAGTGGTTATGAGTCGAAAACAACTCCATGGCACCTAACAACAACAGCATATGCCTGTGAAAGCTGAGTCATGAATAAGGAAGACTGAAGAAGAGATGATGCTTTTGGGTTGTGGTGTTGGTGAAGAGTGCTGAGGGTACCATGGACTGCTAGAAGACTGAACAGGTCCAGGAGGGAATGCAGCCAAAATGCTCCTTGGAGGTGAGGGTGGCCAGAATTTGTCTCCTATACTTTAGTCATGTTGTCAGAAGAGACCATTCCTTGGAGAATGATATCATGCTCGTTAAGGTGGAGGGTCAGCATAAAAGAGGAAGTCTTTCAACAAGATGGATTGACATGGGACTGCAATGATGGGCTCGGGTATAGCAAGGAAATTGAGGATAGCACCCAATCAGGCAGTGTTTCGTTCTGTTGTATATAGGGTCTCTAAGAGTCAGAGATGATTCGACAGCACCTAAAAACAACAACAAGGAAGACCTGTTAATATACTGTTATTAAAATTTGCATACTAATTACTAAAGCCAAAGATGAGGACATTGAAGATTTTTACCAACTTCTGCAGTCTGAACTTGAGCAAACATGCAATCAAGATGTATTGATTATTACTGGTGATTGGAATGCAAAATTTAGAAACAAACAAGAGTCACCAGTAGTTTGAAAATAAGGCCTTGGTAATAGAAATGATGCCAGAGATACCATGATAGAATTTTGCAATACTGATGATTTATTCATTGCAAATACCTTTTTTTAGTAACATAAATGGGGGTTATTCATGTGGACCTCACCAGATAGGATAAAAAGAAATCAGATAGACTACATATGTGGAAAGTGGTGATGGAGAAGCTCAATATCTTCAGCTAAAACAAGGCTAGGAGCTGACTGTAGAATAGGCTATCAATTGCTCATATGCAAGTTCAAGTTGAAGCTGAAGTCCACATGAGCCAAAATATGACCTTGATTGTATCCCACCTGCATTTAAAGACCATCTGAAGAATAGATTTGATGCATTGAACACCAATGACTCAAAACCAGATGATGACAATCAAGAACATCATACAGTAAAAAAGCAAAAGATCTTTAAAAAGACAAAGAAAGAAAGGACTCTGAAACTTGTTCTTGAATAGAGAGTAAAGCAAATGGAAGAAATAACAAGATAAAAGAGCTGAACAGAGATTTCAAAAAGCAACTCAAGAAGCCAAAGTCAATTATTATAATGAAATGTGCAAATACCTGGAGTTAGAAAACCAAAAGGGATGGAGACACACAGTTTTTCTCAAGCTGAGAAAACTGAAGAAAATATTCATGCCTCGAGCTGCAATTCTATGCACAAAATATTGAATGATGCAGGGACCATCAAAAGA
The DNA here is from genome assembly GCF_000298275.1 of Orycteropus afer afer. Taxonomy (NCBI): domain Eukaryota; kingdom Metazoa; phylum Chordata; class Mammalia; order Tubulidentata; family Orycteropodidae; genus Orycteropus; species Orycteropus afer. The sequence continues at coordinate 7,748,162 of NW_006921591.1, forward strand.
AGACAGAAGGAATACACAAAGTCACTGTGAAATAATAAATTGGTCAAAGCTTCAATTATTTCAGGAAGTGGCATATAGTCAACATCCAACAGTATTGAAGGAAGAAGTTGAAGCTGTGCGGAAGGAACTGGTGAAAAATAAGACTCCAGGAACTGATGAAATGCCCATAACGCTTCTATAAAATGTGGCTGTTATCAATTTTCTTTCCTTGTTTTCTGTACTTTAATTTCTATAATCATTTAAATGCATTAATTATATTGTTTCTGTATTATTGTTCTTCTTAAGTTCTAGTCCATAGTGTTGGAGACAAAGACAATTGAAGCATCCTTTTGAGTAGTTTGCATTTCCTCTGTAGGAATGCCCAAGAGTATCATTGTCTTATTACCTATTTTATGTTAATTTCTTGATTTTTACTTTCCCAAATCACATAGTTAGTATAAATTTACACTCTGCCCTTGTAGATCTGTGCTCCACAGAATTTTCTTAGTTGTAATCTTTAAGAAAGCAGATCATGAGGCCTTTTTTTACACAGTACCCCTACGTGGGTTCCAACTGCCATTTTAGATTAATACCCAAGTGCAAACTATATGTCTCACCAAAAGATCTTTGTGTATCATTATTGTTATTGTTGTATGCCATCCAGTTGACTCTTACTCATTAAACCAAACCCATGGCCATTGAGTCAATTTTGACTCTTAGCAACCCTACAGGAAAGAATAGAACTGCCCATACAGTTTCCAAGGCTATCAATCTTTATGGAAACAGATTACCTCATCTTTATCCTATGGAGTAGCTGGTGGCTTCCAACTGCCAATTTTTTGGTCAGCAGCCAAATGCTTAAACAACTGCACCACCTTCTGACTCATAAAACCATTGCCATCAAGTTGATTCCAAGTCATGGCCACCAGATTGGGTTTTTGAGGCAGTAAGTCTTTATGAAAGTAGATTGTCTAGTCTTTCTTCCATGAGTGGCTGGCGAGTTTGAACCACCAACCTTCTGATTAGCAGTCAAATGCCTTAGGCACTGTGCCACCAGAGCTACTTTTCATAGTTACCATATAGAACAGAGTAGACCTCCTCCCAACAGTTTCATAGGTTGCAGTCTTTATGGGAGCAGATCACCAGATCTTTTCCCTACTGAGTGGCTGATGGGTTTGATCCATTGAAAATTCAATTAGTAGACAAGCCTTTAGCCACTCTACCACCTGGACTCCCCTTTTACACGATAGGAGGTGTGACAATACACTTCTATGAGCCAAGTACATTTTCTCTTTTTTTAAAGTTGCAGTTAAAAAAGTTCACTTCAAGTGCTGCAATAACACATTTTGAAATGTTTATAAACATATTTACAGTTTTGAAAATGGCTAGTTATACCTTATCCTATGGCATATTTCAACAGGACAATTATGCTAGCAGTTTCATAAGAAAATTCAATCTCTATTGTTACTTAATTGTTACCAGCTGATAAAGGTTAGTGAGGGTCAAGGATATTGTAGTTACATCAACTATCTCCTTTTTAAGCAAGAGGGCAGTAATATACCTCTATACTAAAAAAGTATTGGATATAATGAGATGATATGAGGAAGAATGAATAGTTAGACAAACTTCATGCAGATATTGCTTTGAAGAGAGAAGAGGATTGTAGGATCTGGATGATAGTAGAGTAGAGATAACATTAAGTTTTGTTGTTGTTATTATTTTGTTGTTGTCCTTTGTCTGTTTTTATCTGCTATCTTCTTATTTAATATTGACCATATTTAGGTATTTTTTTCTTAAGATATAATCAAAGGATGAAAAGATTTATAAACACAGACAAAAGACAACAGCAACAATCAAATACAACAGCAACAATCAAATACAACAGCAATAATCAAATAATAACCATAGAAGTCAGTCTTGAAGTCAGTAGGCTTGTGTAAAAGAAATTGTGCAATACTTCAATGCAGCAACAGCAGCATGTATCCATGAAGTAAGAAGCCAAATGAAAAACCTACACTTCCCAAGTACTACATGCTATTGCTGGAGAAAAAATAATTCAGCACCTATAATCTTGATCATAAAGGAAAAAAAAAACAACCATAAAACTTAATGTATGAAAAGAAATATCACTTGCTATTACTGTAGAAGAAATATTGAAGATGAAATTTGGTCATATAAAAAGGAGTACAATATTCATAAAAAAAAAACTATGTATGAAGAAAATGTACTCAAAAATATTTGTTGAATGAATCCCTCCATTTTCTTTTCTTAAAAAAAACACTGTTATCAAATCAGTTGCTACTCAAAATGGGTTTTCTAGGCTGTAAATCTTTATGGAAGTAGATTTCCTACCGAGGAGCAACTGGTGGGTTTGAATTGCTGACTTTGGGCTTAGGAGCCAAATGCCTTACCCACTATGCCACCAGAGCTCCTTACATATAAACTATTATACTGTAAATCAGTTATTTTCTCTCTTTTACTAGAAGATGAGTACCATGTTGACAGGGAATTTGTTTGTTTAATGTTTTTAATCTCTTATACCCAGAATGTTATTTTGCCCCATCGAGGTGTTCCTGACTCCTTGTGACCCTATATCACAGAGTAGAACTGCCCCATTGGGTTTCCTAGGCTATAATCTTTACAGGAAGAGATTGCCAGATTTTTCTCCCGTGGAGCAGCTCATGGGCCCCAACCATTTACCTTTTGCTTAGTTGCCAAATACCACTGTGCCACAGGGTCCTTGCCATTAGGTGCCATAGAGTTAGGCTAGCTCTAACTCAAGCAACCTTATTTATGCACAAGAGAAGAAAATACTGCCCATTCCTGTGCCAGCCTCACAATCCTTGTTATACCTGATCCCATTGTTGCGGGTACTGTGTCAATCCAATTCATTGAGAGCCTTCCTCTTTTTTATTGACCCTTCACTTGATGAAGCATGATATCCTTCTCCAGGGAATGATCTCTTCTGAGAAGATAACCAAAGTAGAGTCAGACAAAGTCTAGCCATTCTCACTTCCAAGGAGCCTTCTGACTGCACTTCTTCCAGGACAGATTTGTTAGTTCTTTTGGCAGTCCATTCAACTTTCAGTATTCTTTGCCAGCACCATAAATCAAAACATCAACTCTTTTTTGGTCTTCCTTATTCATTATCCAGCTCTCACATGCATATTAAGCGATGGAAAATACCATGGCTTGGGTTAGGCATTCCCTTGGTCTTCAAAGAGTCATCTCTACTCTTCAGCACTTTAAAGAGCTCTTTTACAGATTTGCCCAGTGCAATAATGATGTCTTGACTGCTGCTTCCATTGGTGTTGAGTGTGGAACCAAGTAATGTGCAATCTTGGATAACTTCAAACTTTTCTCCATTTATCATGATGCTGCTTATCGATCCATTTGTGAGGACTTTCATTTTCTTTATGTTGAGATGTAATCCATACTGCAGACTATAGTCTTTAATCTTCATCAGATCTTCGTCATAACTTCATCAAATCATTCTCACCTTCAGCAAGCAAGGTTGTGTCGTCTGCATATCACAGGTTGTTAATGAATCTTCCTCCAATCCTATGCCACATTCTCATATCCTGATCTGGGCTGTAAGGCCAAACAGGATGGCCTTATATCTAGGATGGCTAAAAAGAAAGCACTAATACAACATTTGTTGAATGAATAAATGAGTGAATAAATTTATTTAATATTTCTAAAGGATGACTATATCAAATATAATGAAACAGTGGCCTTTCCAGCAAAGAAAGCTTTATGTTTGAATGAGGCTAACTTCTCTGCTTTGTTACATTTGACTTGCAAAACTATTTTGAATTTTGTTCCTTTTTATACTATAAACATTATAGTATAAACTTCCAAGGAGCCTTCTAACTGCACTTCTTCCAGGACAGATTGAGAAAACATTATTTTCTAAGTGAGTCAGCGATTATGTTTTGGAAAAGCATTTGGCAATATGTACTGGGAGAAAGCCATGAGATCTGGCCAATAGATCATTCATTTTACTGTTAGAAATTTCAATAAAACAGTAAGATTGTTAATTTTGCTTTCAATTAGGAAGACTCATCAGAGCAACATATGCTGAGCTGATAAACAAGAATGAAGATCATAAAGTCCTGTTGATTGTAGTAGTTGAAATAATTCTATTAACACTGGGATAAACATAGCTGTTGTTATGGTTTTAAAATGTACCTTTTGTTCAATGTTCAGCTGCTGATACTGAACTGGAATTTCATAGTGTATGACTTCATTCTCACGAAGTGAGAAACACTTCTCTCCATTTTCCCTCTTGGTTAAGGCCAAATTTATGTCATCACTACATATGTTGAACAAATGAATGTGAAACAAAACAAAGTGTTAGTGGCTTTGCTGCATTGGGTATAAAATTTGGGATCCTAAATGAACCCTTCTTAGACTCTGACTGAGCTAAATGATGAAATTGGAATAGCCTTCTCTTTTGAAAGGTTGGCAGACATTTTTATTGCTATTCCAGACCAAGCTAACATGGATTACAGAATTGTTTTCACATTTCTGCAAACGCAAAAGTTTTAGATTCTCTGTTTTCTCCTCAGCACACATGCAATAGGAATCACTGTGTCTAGATAGTGATAGATATTACATGAAAAGTATTCTATGTTATAGTGAAGAAGTATGTATGATAAAAAAATATTATTGAATTATGACACGAGAGCTAAAATTGCCTTTTCATTATCCAAATAATGAAATAAATAAAACCCAAAGGAGTAAATTTATTTTTCTGAAGCCCAGTGGTCATCTTTTAAAGAACAAAGGCTTACATAAGGGACCTCAAAATGCTTAGGTACTTTCTACTATAATATATTTACTGGGAGAATCATCTGGAATTTCACTAAATGAAACCCTCAATCAAATATTTAAAAATATAACAAAAAAACAAAAGAAACATTAAAAAATAAGCTAAAAAGATAGAAGCTAATACTTCAAGTATCATAAGAAAGCAAACTTTAAGTATGTTTAATCAATATTACCCCTTCATCATCTCTACCACCATTGTTGAGATGGCCAAAACAAAAATAAAAGAAAGAAAATATGATCTCTGTTCTTCTGACTCGACGGCAAACAACAACATTCTTCATCATAAGCCTTGCTTTCTGTTAAAAGTGGATATTTTAGTCAACAGAGGCTGCTAAATCATATATTGGCTTTGGATGTCCAGGGAGCAGTGCTAAATTCTAAAGACAGTCATTTCAGTAAACTGCCTGTATTTATTAACTCAACCACATTTGTGTACTTTTATGTTTTATTTGTTATCATTCTCAAATTAAGAGGTAATAAAATTATTAGCTTAGAACTCTTTATAAAACTTTATTTTTCTTGAAATATAAAATCCAGTAAAATAAGACCAGTGTTCTTATGGCTGTATTACTCATTATGAATTTGAGACTCAGAGATTCTGACCTACACAAGTTAGAAGCCTACTAAACAAAAGGTATGGAATAGCGATTTCTCATTGCAAAGCTAAAGTTTTTCCTACTATACCGTTTGCAGCATCTATTCGTAGACATTATTTTGCCCCTTTCTAAAATCTAGTAATCTGTTTAAATAGATTTTACTTCATGAAAAAAAAGTTTAAAAATGGTCTTATCAAAATAGGAAATCCTAGATAGAGTGGAAAAAAAATGTGGAACGAAAATTAAAATCTTAAAAAGATCAGGGTTACTGGTCTGACAGAAAGATAGGTAAAAGCTCTGAGACTACGGCCCCTAGTGACCCTTTGGGCCTGGAATTGAACTCACTCTTGTGGCTTTCAGCCAAACACCAGGCAGATGTATAAGATGACCATTTATACCAAGTAGATACACTTCTTAAAACAGTCAACTATAGATCAGAAGGACAGTATTTGCACCAGGAGATCACACAGAAGGTAGGAATGCTTAGGAAAGAAGGACATAAGGAAAAGGTAACTACAGGGAGGAAGTGAGAAGAGAGCTGTTACATTATGGGGATTGCAATCAATGTCGTGGAAACAAAATGTATATGAACTGTTGAATGGAAAATGAATTTGCTCTGTAAACTTTCATCCGAATCACAATTCAAAAAAAAAAAAATATATATATATATATATATATATATATATATATATATATGTAAAAGATTTCATTGTAGGGGAGACTAATTAGAACCAGGAGTGAATCTTAAAAATATACACAGTTTAATTATACATATTTTACTTAAGAAAATTCTAGTAAAGAATCTATTGCAATATGACTAAACTATGAAAATTTCAGTGAATATTATTAAATCTGTATCACCTATGTTTTCATCAGTCAGCCACATTTTCCAGATAAAATATTGTTTTAAAGCATTTTGTCATTTAGCTCTAGCTCCTGTATGCAGTGAAATGTTTGAAGCTGTGTTGACAAAAGTATAATTACTATTTTACTATTTTCAATATATTATAGTTGAAAGAATTTGCTTATTTAAAAATCTTGTCAATGCAAGGCAGCAGAAAATTGAGAAAGTAGAGTTAATATACTAGATTTAGTTATTATGACAATTGTACCTTTTAAGGAGAAATATTTCATTGGTGTTCATTAAATATTTGTTTTATATGCCTGTTACTGTTCAAATATTCTGTATTTTTTGTTTAAGGAACAATTTGCTTTGAATATAAAATAATGCTAAAAGTGTATCTAAAAACAATTCTAATACACGTTTCCTGTACAGATAAAGTAAGAATAATTTAAAATTTTTTAGAAAGGATGAAATATCAACTGCATAAGTAGAGAGAGAGAGAGAGAGAGAGGGAGAGTGTGTGTGTGTGTGTGTGTGTGTATGTTTACAGAGAAGGTAGGAAATTCATTAGATCCCAAAAAGGTTGTACTAGGTGTGATATTGGAGTTTATCTAATCTACCTATGCCACTTTACTGGTCAGCAAACAGGAGTCAGGAGTGTTTAAATCAGTGTTTTAAGATCACAGTTTGTTGGTAGCAGAACCAAGACTGCAACACAGATCTTCTCATTCTGAGTGTAGTTTTCTTTTCTCATTATTCTGCTTTCTCTTTAGTTTCATCTGTAGGGATTTACAGTTTATTTGAGAAATGACATGCAGCTTGATCTTGAATGAGTTGTGGTATGAGCACATTTGATTTGACTAAAGGCAGGAGCTTTCATTTTAGATACAACGTATTTATGGTGATTTTCAATAGTCACTTGAAAATGAAGTAACATGCTCAAAAAACTGGGCCTTATGTTTAAACAAGTTGACTGAATATGGCCCTTGGCCATCACACTCTTCAATCTGTAAAGTTTTTCCTCCCATCCTAATGTAGGCCAAGGCTGATTGAACTTGATTCACTGTAAGTAGGAGTCTCCCTGTAACTGCCTTCTGGATTTTACTACACAATGGCACATATGGTTGGACTCTTCCCTATTCTCAAACTTGGTATTGGTCTCTGATTTTCCCTGCAAGGTTTTCTATACTTGCCTCTTTTCTTTGTTAGAATTTCCCAGTATTTATGAATTTCCTGTAGATTTTCACTGCTTTCAGGGAGACTTTTCTTCCTTCTTTCTGTATCTTTTCTAAACGTTGGCCCTTTTTTGTTCCATTATGCAAGCTGCTCATGTAAGTGTTATTTGTTCACGTGCCTAGAAAAACATTTTTTAAAAGTTATCAAAGTAACTCATCTAAAGTTATCCAATAATCTAGAAGATAAGGATTATGAGTTTCAATATTATTATAATGATGAGCATACAGTAGGTGCTACATAACTGCTTTGCATCCTTTTCCTTTGTAAATAAAAAGATACCAAGCATTCTGATTTTTTGCTGTACTTTTTTTTCTTTTTTACTTTTCACTGTATAATAATAATCTCAAGTGATTTCTTAAGGAATCAGTACTTCAGTATTTCCAACTAGTCAGTATGTTTCATGTAAGATTTGTTTGTAGTATTTGCTGACACAAAATCTTACTTTTATATGATTTCAAATGTACATTATATACCTTAATTCTAAAAATAAGAATGTGCTTTTTATATTAAATACAAATTTCTCCTTCTTAAACAATAAGAAGTTTAAATTACTTCTTACTGCACTAGGCATGATATTGTTGAGTAATCATTTATAATTATAAAATCGTGAGATATTTTCATTTTAACTCAAACACTTGAGCAGTTAGAGTAAATAGGACAAATAACTGCTAAAGTGATGCATACTCTAAATTAGCATACTTTACTTTATTTTTTTTTGCTTTATATTTAAATTTTCCATAATCTACAATGAAAATTTTGTTAAAGAAACCATGATGAAATCATAGTGTTTTGCACGCATACCAATGAGAAAAAATGTTAAGCAAATTTCAATTTATTAATCTGTTGAGTCTGTCACATATAATAATGGGGTATCCAATGAGATAAACTTGTGGAAAAAACTTGATATTAGGAAAAAAGATTATAAAGAAAATATTAAGAACAAATTTCTGAGAACACTTTAGATAATTTAGATAAAATGGTGAAATTCCTAAAAGATTCAGTTTACCAAAACAGGGTCAAGAAAATTAAGAAAATATGAATATACTTAAAACAAGAAAAGGATTTGAAAGAGAAATTTTAAATTGCTCCTAAAAAAAAAAAAAAAGAGCCTCAGGCCAGATGGTTTCACTCTTTACTTGTATCAAATACTTCATGAAAAAGTAGTATAACTCTTACAGCAAACAGAGGAAGAAGGAATAATTGCAACTCTTTTTTTTAAATTATTTTTATTTTTTTAATCCAACCATCCTATCACAAACTTCATCTATTTCTGCTTTAAAACAGTCTTTCTCTCTCACTCTTGCTCTCTCTATATATGCATACACATATATACATATACATACATTCATACATACACATGTATAAACATATATATGTGTATATATATATGTATGGGGAGCTCTGGTAGCATAGTGGCTAAGGCACTTGACTGCTAACCAGAAGGCTGGCGGTTCAAACCCACCAGCCACTCCTCGGAAGGAAGATTGGGCAATCCTACTTCCGTAGTGATACTGCCTCGGAAACCCAAGGAGGGGTCGCTATGAGTCAGGGCTGACTCGACGGCACATAACAACAACAACATATATATGTATATACATATACACACACACATGCATACACACACTATATATATACACAATATATATATATGTAAGGAGCTCTGGTGGTATAGTGGTTAAGGCATTTGCTGCTAACCAAAGGGTTGGTGGTTCAAACCCACTCTATGTCCCATGGGAGAAAGATGTGGCAGTCTGCTTCCACAAACATTTACAGCCTTGGAAATCCAGTGGGGGTTGCTATGAATTGGAATTGACTCAGTGGCAGTGAGTTGGGTTTTATATATATAGCTGTAAGCAAAGTTTTAATTGTATTTCCTGTTTTACTTCTTCTTACTATAGTGGAAACCACCAGCCTAGAGACCTTATACATTAATTGTAAGCTTATCCATTAATTGTGGCCAAGCACAATTTAATTCATGCATATAGCTGCCACAATGCAACTTAACTTATTTTTTGTTTGTTTAATACCGAGGTCTCCCATTATTTATTTATTTTTATTTTTTTGCTGGTTTGTATTGTGCTAGAACCTATTTCCCCACTTCCTCTCTCCCCCAATTAAAAGATAAATTTTGGTAAATTTGGTTTTTACTAGAGCAAAATTAGTGATCATTTGAGATCTGCTGACTCATTGAGCAGTTCACATCTTTTCTGCATTTTAGACTTTCCATGGATTTCTTCAAAGTAACTTTCACTTCCCCAGTAACAGTACATTTCTATCTTGGCAATGTTGCTGAGCTTTTACTTCTCTCCTATTAACTTCATTGTTTAAACCTTAAGATTATATATGCACATATTATTTTAAAGTGTCAAACCTATGTTATATTGAGGCTTACTTTCTTCTGTAATGATAATGGAAACTAGCATATCCTCTCTGATAGAACTTATGACAGAACTGTATTGATTAAACCACCAAGATGGAAAACTACATTTTTTTTATTTTTTTCCATACACACACACATACACACTCAAATACACACAGTAGGTTTGCCTTGCTTAAAGTTGGTTTGGATAACATCCAAGATCATATGCATCCATGTCTGTGATCCTGTAAACTTTTTTTTTTTTTTTTCCACCTTAAGGCAAGTTTCCTTTTGTTTATTATGTCTCCCTAATGGTTAGGAGCTCTGGTGGTATAGTGCCTAAGGCATTTGACTGCTAACCAGAAGGCTGGGGATTCAAACCCACCAGCCACTCCTCAGAAGGAAGGTTGCTCAATCTACTTCCGTAGTGATAACACCTCAGAAACCGAAGGAGGGTTCGCTATGAGTTGGATCCAACTCCACAGCAGTGCAAGTACAATGGTTTTAAAAGGAGCTCTGGTAGTATAGTGCCTAAGGCATTTGACTGCTAACCGGAAGGTTGGCAGTTCAAACCCACCAAACACTCCCAGGAAGGGAGACTTCCATAAAGATTTACCCCCTCAAAAACCCAAAGGGTTTCTCTATGAGTCACAATCAACTTGATGGCAGTGAGGTTTTTTTTTTGGTTTTGTTTTGTTTTGCTTTTTCTGAAATGGTTTTAAAGACCACCAAAGCCACACTCTTGCAGCGCTGAACCATAAGCAGGTGAGGTAGAGGACATGACATTGGGAATAGGCTGTCTGGCTTTGTCTGATGGGCAAGCAGGAAGCATTAGGGCCTATGAAGCCCAGCTGTTTATGCTTCTCAAGCAGGTGGGTGGGGCTGGATGCATGCTGTTTCCTTCTCACTCACTTCCTTTCAGTCCATTCCTGCCACCACCCTCACAGCTGCTGCTCTCAGTGTCTGCTCCTCCCAACTCTGGCAGCAGCTCCAGTAGCAACAGCAGCAGCAATAGCAGCAGTGATGAGGACAACCAAGCAGACTCCCTTGAGGTTTTAATATGGTGTTTGCAAAACATCCAAATCAATAATGTTCTTTTTCACAAAATATATTGTGGATGTTGACACGTAAGTATTCCATATTTCACCTGTCTAATACATATATATTCTATATTTCATCTCTCTAGTGATTAATTTACATACCAGTTTGAGCATGGGTGGAATATTGAGAGCAACCTGAATGTTACAAGTGGTTTGTGATAAGCCACAAATCTAAAGTTTGGCAGTTCATACCCATCCAGCTGCTCTGTGGAAAAATGACCTAAAAAGCTGCATGCCTAAAGACTACAGCCAAGATAACCCTATGGAGCAATTCTTTGTAACACAGGGGTGAACATGAGTTGGGGTCTAACTTGTTGGCAGCTCACAAGAATATTTAGACTTTTAGAATGAAAAATAAACTGCAATATAGAGATCAAGAAGAGAAAAAAGAACTTTTAAAATAAAAGGGTATAAAAAAAATTCATTTATACTATTCATATCCTGTATATATGTATTATTTTCCATACACTATTTGCGTCTACATTTCATTGAGTGTGTGTGTGTGTGTGTGTATGTATATATATATATATATATATATATATATATAGTTATGTATGTATGGCATAACATACAAAAGTGTTTAATGTAAAATACATGCTAAGTTTTTATTTTGCCTTGTTCTCCTATAAGCACAGGGGATATTAGTTTAACTAAGAGGTAGTCTTTTTTTCTTTTTGCCTATATTGTAACAACAGAGACAGATAAAGAATGATCTCAGTGTCATGGTGTGTGCTACCATTTAACAAACAAAAAAAATTGCTCTCAGGTCAGTTTCAGCTCATGGCAACCTCATGGGTGTCAGAATAGAGCTGTATTCCATAGGGTGTCAGTGGCTCATTTTCAGAAACAGAGCACCAGATTTTTCTTCCAAAGTGCCTCTAGGTGGACCCAGACTTCCAGCCTTTCAGTTAGTGGATGAACACTTAAGCACTTGGACCACCCAGGGGCTCTATATGCTTGGATAGAGGCTTGCAATTGGCATTTGTCACTGTAAATAGTTACTGCAATTAGCATTGATTAGCACCTGGTGTTAAATGGATTGGAGACCCCTTTGATGACTGTGAACATAAGATAGTCAGTTTCCAGAGCTTAGAGTAAATCAGTTTTCATTTTAGAAGTATGATTTAATATAAACTTTTCTAACCACGTTGGAGACCATTTGCACAGCTCCATTATCATAGCAATAACTCATCTCTTTTTTATTCTTTCAAGCAGAGAGTATTAGCATTTTGAAACATAAAATATGGACTAAATTTAATCCTCTCAGAGTGCCCACTACCTTTTCCCTTAAGTAACTATTCTCTAGGGATGAAAATGGCGGTATGAGGAAAACTAGGCCATAAGGTACCCTGTAAAGAAATCAACAAAATTTGAATTACGAGGCACAAATTCTGAATATAATCTTATATATTTGGTGGCTTAGTGCCTAAAGCATTTGACTGCTAACCAGAAGGCTGGTGGTTCTAACCCACCAGCCATTCCTCGGAAGGAAAATTGGGCTGTCTACTTCCATAGAGATACTGCCTCAGAAACCCAAGGAGGGGTCTCTATGAGTTGAATCCACTCAGTGGTGGTGAGTTTGGTTTTATATTATACACCAGTAATTTGATATGTTATTGTTGTTGTTGTTGTTGCTGTTGTTATGTGCCTTCGAGTCTGCCCAGACTCATAGCGACCCCTCCTTGGGTTTCCGAGGCCGTATCACTGCGGAAGTAGATTGCCCAACCTTCCTTCCAAGGAGTGGCTGGTGGGTTTGAATTGCCAGCCTTCTGGTTAGCAGTCAAGTGCCTTAGCCACTATGCTACCAGATCTCCTATTTGATATAATATAATGGAAACATATTAAATTGATATAAGGTAAATATGGGAGCTTTGGTGGCGTAGTGCCTAAGACATTTGACTGCTAACCGAAGGCTGGCGGTTCAAATCCACCAGCCATTCCTCAGAAGGAAAGTTAGGCAGTCTATTTCTGTAGTGCTACCTCCTCAGAAACCCAAGGAGGGGTCGCTATGAGTCAGATACAACTCGGCGGCAGTGAGTTGGGTTTGCTTAATGTAAATATAATTGGATATAATATAACACAGAATCTGAATCCAATTTAGTGTGCATATTTCCAAATAAAATTTGCTCAGCATCTAAAAATTAAATGATTGAGATTATGTTTAATTTCTGAGATTTCATTTTATTCCTGTGACTGTAGTTGAAAAAATTATTAGAAAGGAATGCCATGTTATCAGGCCCCTTTTAGGAAATATTGCTTGCAAAGCTTACATGGAAAAATATACATTGAGCTGCTTTGTTCATTGCCTTATGCTATATGCTGTGGATATAGACTACAGAGTAGACAATGGAATCTGTCCTCAAGGATAGAAAACTACATTTAATTTTTCTTTTCTTTCTTCTCAGCACATAGTAATAAATGTAGTAATTGTCCATTTTAGAATTAGTAACCATAGTATTCATTTGAATATTTATTGGTGATGGGAGTTTTAAATTTTAGCTTTATAGGCACTTTCTAGTGACTGATATAATAGATTTCAGAGGCCCATTAACTCTACCTGATGTCCACATAAGTAATCACACACTCTGTTGTATGAATGGATTATACTTTTCATAATGACCTGCAAATATAAAACCTTTCTTCCTCTCCCTATTAGTTATTCTCTTTTGGCACATAAGCAGGAGAGATGTAATGAAGCACCAGGAGTTTTATCTATTTGAACTCAAGTTATATCTCCCAAGGTGACATTCCTCTGGCTTAAAAACCATTCTTGGCATCGTGTTTTAAAACATACTTATTTATATCTAGATTTAGAGGTGTTTTCTTTTAGGAATTTGAAAATGCTTAACAAAATTAAGTTAATCATTCATTACAAATACATTCAGGCTTTTGAAGTTCTCTAATTAGCTATTCTACTGGCCAGTTGCCTGTACATTTTTCTCAGGAATTTGTATCATTTTGAGAAGGTAAAAGTTATACAACTGTTTTCCTATGTTTGAATCTGGGTTCCTGGCATACCATCCCATTAGAATCTTGAAAAATAGCAGAGGAAGGTCACTGGAGCTTCTAGCTTAAATAAGTCTGACTTACCTGCTGGTAGAAATATTGAACAGAAAGATAGAAGAATTCATACACATGAGCAATTGGAGTATTGTGATATGAATCTGGTCAGGGGTGTAACCAACTCGGCCAAAGACTGGGATTATTCTTCAGGAGAGTACGAACCCCTCCCATAATGAGTTGCAGAAGTGATCATTTCAGATTAAATGTGAGAGTTAAGGGGGGTTGGTTATAAAGGGCGTTCTGATTATATGTCCCAAGGGTAAGATGAAAATGAAATACAGTACAGTTGTATTTATGAATGCAAAATTCATTAATGAACCAATTTTTATTGATTAGCTCCTTTGTTTCTTCTATATTAAGGGGATAAAAATATGAAAAAAGCACAACACGTTCTCAAGTTTCAGCATCTCAAATGTCAAAAATACCTTTAAGCACAATAATATTTTATTTTGTAGTAAAACTCAGCATCTAGTGATGAAAGGCATGCTTTATGGGAAGTGGAAAAGTCCTATGTCTTATTGTGATCATGGTTACCTGTTCATATTCACTTGTCAAAACTCATTGACCTATACTCTTAAAATAGGTGAATTTGATTATATGTAAATTATATCAAATAAGGATGATGTTAAAAATAATAGCTTATCTTTTGCTTTTTCATTAATATTATAGATAATAATTTGTTTCATTATGTAAAAAATATTACTATAGAAAATATTTTACCAATGTTTTGATGTTTATTTATGCACTAAAATTATCTCCTCTTTTCTCTGATGCTCTTACTATAGAGTAATTGCTGATTGTAAATTTCACTTGCTCTCCCTTCTCTCTTTTAACTTTCATTAATTATAGGCATTCTTTAAGAAATGCCTTTTTCTATAGGTCACTGTGACCCCATGATGCTTTTAAATTTTTCTTATTGCATTGGCTCTTTCCAATATTGGATAATATTTTGAGAATTCAATGTTTTACCTTACTTCACTTTTTTTGTTGTTGTTCACTGTAGAATTGGAATTTTAATTATTCGTAAACATCTCAAAGTCAACATGATCAAAGTATATCTTATTATTGATCCTTTCTAAATCATTTCTTCTGTTTTCCAAACTGTGATGAATGATACTATCAGCTGTCCATTACACAGGAGAGATTTCCCCTGTAACTCCTTTTTCCTGATACTCTATATCCTAATGACATTCAATTTAATCAGTTCTACTGCTTTATAACTTCTTGAGCCAGTTCTGTTTATCCATCATTTTGCAGTCTTTTTTTTTTTTTTTTTTCCCTAAATAGATTAATTGTATTGCACCAAAAATATCACCAATAGGCCTTAGGAATCATCTGGCCTTCTTTCTGTAGCTGGAAAACTATTAGATCTTACTCATCAACCTAATTGAATGGTTCCTTTTTCAGAAAAATAGATACTATCCAAATTTTTTCAGATATCCTTGTGGTTAACTATGATGGTTTGATGAATTAAAACAGCTGAATTTCATACAAGTTCAATGTCAATTTCCTTCAAGAATTAATTCATCTTTGTGGGCTTGAGATTCCTGAATAAGCAAACCTGGCCTCATTGCAATATTATAGATGTGTTTTTCACCCATGAAGTTTTGTGTTTGCACAAGACTCACTCTACTGAAGAAAGATGTCGATGGGGAAGTGCTCATACATAGACTTCATCTTGTAATGGAAGCACCATGTAATAGCCTTGATCATGTTCTGTACATGACTATAGATAGTATGAACTATGGCCAATTCCTTTCTATTTTGCCACCATTTCTTAATGGGAAGACCCTTGTTTTTTTCCAAGACAACTGAGTTCTACATTGATGTGATTGAAATCTATTAGGTTCCTCTGGGGTCCTTCAAAATAACTGTGTGTCCCTTCAAAATGATGTTGGCCTTTTCTAGAATGTCGACAGTCTGGTTGCTGAGAATGATCTTCATTCTCACAGTAGATATAGCAAAAGCTTTTTGGAGCTATCCTAATTCAGACTCCATTTTCACCTAGCCTACTGCTTTTCTAAATGTTTTCCTTAAAGTCTTACAACCTTAAACTCCATGTACCCTGCAGCAGTAAGAGTAATAGTAATAATATCAAAATGATCATGGCAGTTCCTGGCTTAACATTCTTTTCTGATTTCCTGTTGCCAACAGGCTAGGATCCAAACTCCTTTGTAGTACTCAGAAAGTCCTACATGATTTGGACCTGTCCAACTCTTCAACAAATTATGAAACCTCACTATATTTATTAAAATTTGGCCTCTAAACCAATACAATATCTCATTTCTTTGTATTTTTGTACAAACTATTTCCTCTACTTGGAATGACCTTCCTCCAGCGGAGTCAACTACAGGAATATCTACTCAGTTCCAGAATTAACCACAGTTGTGAGTTATTCATATTTCTCTGAGGGAGAATCAACTACCACTTTCTTATGTCACTACATAAGAAATTTGTTTTGGGACAACATCAATTCCCATTCATTTCTGCAGTTCCCATAGCTAGCATGGTGTCTGGCATGTGCTAAATACTATACCTTCCCATGCTACTGATAGCTATTCATATTTTATATGTTCCACTTAAGCTAAAAGAATTATGAAACTTCAAGTTTAAATACCAGGCTTTTAAGATCAATGAAACCCAACAGTGATACCTGAAGAACTGCTTTCTGAGGTTTTTAGATGGAAGAAACTATGGGTAAAAGATCATAAAACTGTTTGCAGCTGTCTCTTTAAATATAATAAGAGTGATGTATAAGCAAATGTTTATCCAAGTATACTGATGGTAAAAATTTCTCATACTTCACCTCAAATATGCAGTGAAAATGTAATTTTTTTTCATTAACTGATCTGTTCTCTCTTATGAGCCTATACCTGCTGAGTAGTAGGAAAGTCTAGTTTATTTTAGTTAATCTAAGTTCAATCTTTTGCATTAAGCTATAATATGATAGATTGAACTATCCCTTCAGCCAGTGGGCAGACTTCCTCGGTTAAACATTCTTAGCTTCTCAGTTCATTCCTCTGTCTCCAGATAGTAGAATCTAAGGGAAAGGTCACTGCCATATCTTCATGGTACTCATTGTAAGACACCCTGGTTTTGCTCTCTGTACTCAACTAGTTTGGGTTTTATTATGTATCCTTGTTGTTGCTGATCTCCCTATTGCTCTTAATGGCTGAAGTCCTAAAATTCTGGAGCCCAGAGTGCCACTTCTCTTTTATAGTGAATAGAGACAAGTGATGCTGTCTTATCTACTCAGTCTTGTCTTGGCTAATGATGTTTCTCTAGACACACTGAAGCCTAGCTTCAGCCTTCAGCAACTCCCCAGCATTCACTCTCATTGTGACTCAAAATTTCCCTCAAATGTTTAAAATGATACAATGTGTCTCTTCCAATTCAGAGGCTTAGAAGCTATGTGGTGAGCTATCATAATGTCTGTAGGGCAAGATTAAGAAGATAAGACCCTTTTACCAAATGTCTCAATATTTTATTCATAAATCAACTTAAACAAAAAAAAAAACAAAACAAAAAACTCTGCCATCAAGTTGATTCCAACTCATAGTGATTCTCATTGGTTTTCCAAGGCAGTAAATCTTTATGGAAGAAGATTGCTCCATGTTTCTTCTGTGGAGCACCTGGTGTATTGAACCAATGAATTTTTTGGTTAGCAGCCAGATATCTTAACAAGTACACCAGAGCTTCTTTTAAATCAGCTAATAGACAGTCAAATAAAATACATGCTATCCTTTTGGGAGCTCTGTTGGCATAGTACCTAGGGTGTTTGACTGCTAACCAGAAGGCTGGAGGTTCAAACCCACCAGCCACTCCTCGAAAGGAAGGCTGGGCAATCTACTTCCGTAGTGATACTGCCTTGGAAACCCAAGCATGGGTCGATATGAGTCAGATTCAACTCAACGGCAGTGAGTTGTTTTCTTTTTT